>NW_026068163.1:376374-508659 GCF_014885135.2 Alexandromys fortis
GAGAGAGAGAGAGAGAGAGAGAGAGGAGGAGGAGGAGGAGAGAGGAGAGAGGAAAGGAGAGAGCCTGTAAAGGGAGAGTGTGCTGAGGACAGAGGTGGAGGGAAGCAATGTAGGAGCCTCACCATTAGTTTGAAGGAGGTCACAAGCAAGCAAAAGGAGGTTGGTATTTATAGAGAATAAAGCTGTGAGGGTAGGCTTGTCTCAGAAGATGAAAGTGAGGGTAACTGGAAAAATGAAAGCGGGAAGAAGGGGACACAGACTAGGCAGATAGTCTAGATTTCCCACAGATAGACAAGAGGATCTACAGTCACCTAGGAGGCATACCTCCGCAATCATCTATGAGAGACTTTCTAGACTGGGTTAACTGAGGTGGAAGACTTATTGTGAATATGGGTGGCACTATCCCTGGGTCTTGGGACCTGCACTGAATAAAAGGAGAAAGTAAGCTGAGCACCAGCATTCACCTCTCTCTGCCTCCTGACTGTGGATGCAGTGTGTCTTGCCACTTCTTGCTCCTCCACCATGCCTTCCCTGACACCATGGACTATACCCTCTGACTCTGAGTCAAGATACGACCTTCTTTCCTTCCTAAAGTTGCTTTTGTTTTTGTTATGGATTTTGTCATAGTAACAAGAAAAAGAACATTATAATATGGAGGGATTCCAGGTAAAATGAAAGGAGCAAGGCATCTACATGGTCCAGCTGGGGTCTGGGTGGGAGAGGTCGAGAAGGGCCTTGGAGGCACCACCTTGACTATAAATCATGGTGCAAAGACAGGCACCTATAGAGATTACTTACAGCATAGACTACTCTTAGAGATAGGCAAGTAAAGGGGGAGCCCTGTGTACTGACTGCACATGGGGGTTCAGGACAGCGTAAGTGAGCTGGGGATGTCATGCAGGCTCAGGGGGAGGAGTCAGAGGTAGAAGGGGCCAGAAGAGAACTTCTAAGCTTTCAAACGCAGGTATTAGCACTGAAAAAGACTGGCTTCTGGCAGGGAATGGAATCTGGAAGAAGATGGGTAGTTCTGAGTACAGGAGGCCCTATAGTATTAGGCCCTGAGATTTCAATGGAAAAATGTTTTACTCTGTGTCTGCTTGGGGGATTGACACTTGAGAAACAAGCTCAGACTGTACAATTGCTGTAAGGTGGCATTTGCTCTGGCTACATGCATGCTGGAATACTTTAAATGCAGTCTCATAAAGTCCAGAGAAGGATGGGGATGTGGCTTAGCTGGTAGGCTGCTTTCCTAGCATTCACAAGGCTTTGGGTTTTACCCGAGCACAGCATAAAGCAGACGTAGTGGTACATGCCTGTAATCCCAGCACTTGGGAGGTGGAGGCAGGAAGACCAGGAGTTCAAGATCACTTTGGATATATATATATATATATATGGATATATATTGGATATATATGGATATATATCGGATATATATATATATATATATATATGGAGTTTCAGGCCAGTCTGGACTATATGAGACCCTATCACAAAACAATCAGTCACCCACCCACCCATGCAACCAACAAACCAACAAAACCCTGCAAGAGGCTTGAGTGAGAACAGAAAGTTCTGGGTGGCTCTGGATTTGGGTACTACTTTGCACCCATCAGTAGATAGTCCTAGAAGGCCCATGTTTCTCCATACTTACTTCAGCTCTTTTTTCACTTCTTCATAGTCAGCCTGGCCTTTGAGTTTTTCTTCCAGTTGCTGAAAACAGAAGTTTTATTAGTAACCATGTCTTAAGGGAGGCTGCCAGACTTTACAATCCCTATGAGCAACTCTGTATTCAGGGAGCCAACAACATGGGAGCCAGCTTCTCTTCTCTTTCTGTGACCTGGTGTGGATGTACATGTGTGTGTGCATGGACACACAAGCAGAGGTTTTAGTGCAAAACTCAGTGATAGAAGGAAAAAGTCTCACGAAGCTAGAAATATTCCACTGTGTATAAATGCCAGTAAGTAGAAGCAGGGTGAGCCCTGTTCCTAACATTCCAGAGGTATCATGTGGTTTTTGAACAAATGTGTTTGACTGCCTGGAGGGTACAGGTAAAATTGCAATTTCGGTGGAATCAGCCATCAGCTATTCAGTGGAAGGCTAGATAGGCACCAGGAAGAAAGCACGTTCACTCTGGGAGACTTAGATATTAGGATCTGGGGAACAGAGGCCAGGTCTGTGGTGTGGCTCACTGTAAACCAGCTTCATTCTTGTGGGAATGGCTCTGACTGACAGGGACTGGCCCCACTGCCCTCTGGGGAAAGACAATGTATTTCCAGAGTGATCATATGATTAAGTGTTCCAGAATACAATGTAAGCTTGTGGGACACCTCCACAGCTATCTTTATACCAACAAGCTTTCCTAGGGTCATGTGGCAAGTCTCAGGTCCTTCCTTCCAAAACCTGTTTTATGCCTCTGAGGCCTTGGGGAAACGGGTCCACTCCAGGTAAGCCATGAGTCTGCAGGGCAGGATCCTTGTGAGTTATCATGTTTCCAAGTTTGAGCTAAAAAAAAAAAAAAAAAAAAAAAAAAAAAAAAAAAAAAAATCCCAGGGTTTCAGAAGCTAGCACCTTACTATTTATGGAACTTCTAGGTGTCTCTTTGGGTTCTGGTTGAGACCAGTGGAAAACATTCTAGAACCTGAGGAGGAAAGGCTTACTTGACCCATCAGCTTCAAAGCCTATGTGTATCAGAACCTAGCTAGAGTTCCAAGCAGACTGTTGCTTTCTCTTATCTACATCCACTCAGCTCATTTTCTTCCATTGCCTCTGCCGACAAAGTTCGTGTGTATTTCCCATCGCATAAAATTGCTCCACTTCGTTCCCTTTTAAATATTTTTTGCTAACTTTCTAAACTATAATGGTTTTCTCAGGGACAATCAAATGGAGGCTGGTAGGCACTCATTTTCCCATAAAAGACTCTCAGAAGGTGTTCTGAAAGAAGTCATTATTTCATTCCTTTCCCTACAGTCAAATAGCAGGAAGTACTAATGTACCGCCCACCCTTGAAAAGTGTTATCTGCAGTGTTTCGGAGAGGCCAGATGTGAACACACACATCAAGTCACCTCCAGAGAATGGCAGAAAGTAGGAAGGAAGGCAGAAAGAGGGACAGAGATGTGGTGTGTCACAGCCTAATAGGGCCAACCAGCATGAGTTTGTCAGCCTGTCTCTTATAAGCCAGGCATCTTTGGGGCAGCTGATATGTTTCTTCTCCATAAAATGAGAGCAGCTACAGGGGGCCAAAGTGTCCTATGAGGAAAGAACTGGTGGGAGCTACCTCTAGGCCTCCCAGGGCTGAGATTCTTGTTACTGCCAAGTGTATTACACAGGTGGTTACCCTGTGATGGGGCTGATAAAAAAAAGGGCTGGAGAAATAGTTCATTTGGCAGAGTGCATGAAGCCCTGGGTTCCATCCCCTTGCAGCACACAAACTGCATGGTGGTGTATACCTGTAATCCCGGGAAGCAGAGACGGGAGAGGCAGATGTCTAAGGCCATTCTCAGTTACAAAACTAGTTTGAGGCTAGTGTTGGCTACATGAGATCTCACTTCAAAGAAAAAAGCTGTTGTGACTAGAATCTGTGTTTTTATTAGTATTGTATGTATGTGTATTTGTGTGACTTATGTGTGGGGCCCCATGTGCCATGATACGTATGTGGAGGCCAAAGGGCAATGTTTGTAGAATGTGGTCTTTTCTCCCATCTTTATGTGGGTCCTGGGGTTGAACTTAGGTTGCCAGGTTTGTGTGGAAAGTACCTTCACCTGCTGAGCCATCTCAGCAGCCTGGAAGCCGTATGCACCTGGCCTTTAATCCCAGCACTCAGGAGGCAGAGGCAGGTGGATGTCTGTGAGTTCAAGGCCAGCCTGGTATACAGAGTGAGTTCCAGGGCAGCCAGAGCTGTAACAGAGAAACCCTGTCTTGAAAATCCAAAAAATAAACTAACAAAAAAAAACAAAACACCTCCAAAACCCAAGAAGAAACAAAATAAACCCCCAATATTAAAAATTAAATAAATATAATAAAATAAAAAAATTTACTTCTAATACTACTACTATATTATGTATGGATATGGGTGTGTTCTTTGACCTTTGTGTGGATCCCAGTGTTGAACTCAAGTTGCCAGGTTTGCAGTCAAGAGCCTTTACTCACTGAGCCACATGGCTAGTGTGTTCTAGTTTGGTATTAGCAGTGCTCAGCAGGAACTAAATAGCTTCCACTGAAATTTCATGTTCTAACTGGAAAGTTTTACAGAGAAGACCCCACTAGTTATTTTGTTATTTCAGTGACATTTTTCATTCTGGAAAGACAAAGTGCTAGGAGCTTGGCAGAGGGTGACCTTCAGTGCCTTTGGCCAGGCCCTGTCTCCTTAGATAGGAGTGGCTTCAGTTGCTCCATACAACTGGATCAAACACAGGCTGTCTGGCAGGTCTTCTACCCATCGAGCCACTTTGATATAAAGATATCATAGTATCTTTATAAATTGAGTGCCCAATTAAGTCTTAGCTTAGATCTCTTTGTTTTGAGACAGAGTCTCAGGTAGCCCAGCTGGCCTTGAACTTTCTTTATATCCAAGGATGACCGTGAATGTCCAATCTTCTTACCTCTACCTCTAGAATGCAGAGATTTAGGTATGCACGAGTACACCCAGTTTATGCAGTGCTGGGGACGGAACCCAGCTACACAAGCATTCAGTCAACAACTAAGCCTGACCTGAGACTTGCTAGTCTTTTCTGTAAACACTCATTTTTAATTGAAGGTACTAGTGACTTTATTTTCCTTGCCACACTGAGGACAATATAGGTGACTAGCTAATTGTACTGCTTCTTCATGAAGAGTGCTCTGACAAAACCATGGAACAGTTATCAAAAGTAGCTGCCTGTCATGGTGACTGGTTTACTGCATTAGTTATGAACTCGGAATTATCCACCACAAGTAGCACAGTGCTGCTGAGCACTTGTCAGACTGTGAAACACTTCTCGCTCACAAGCCAATTTCTACACTTAAAGATGAGAAGACATGGATGGTGATGAGCTAACTGTAATGTTTGTATGAAAGAGTAGAACATTGGCCAAAAGGAACTAGTAAATATGAAACCTTATGGTGGAGAAAAGATGGGAAGTTTCAACATGCTGGGGTATGAGAAGCAATTGATCAGTTACCTGGGATGCCCAATTATAGACAGCACCAGCTAAATGTATTGGTAAAAAAAAAAAAAATCACCAATGTGAGGATTCAAGATTCTGCCCATGGGGGCTGGAGAGATGGCTCAGAGGTTAAGAGCATTGCCTGCTCTTCCTAAAGGTCATGAGTTCAATTCCCAGCAACCACATGGTGGATCACAACCATCTGTAATGGGGTCTGGTGCCCTCTTCTGGTCTGCAGGCATACACACAGACAGAATATTGTATACATAATGAATAAATATTAAAAAAAAGATTCTGCCCATGGACTAGGAGTGTGGCTCATATGGTAGAATGTTTATATAGCATGCATGAAGCCCGGGGTTCCATCCCCAGCACCACACCACCACATAAACAGGGCATAGTGTGGTATGTCTGTACATATTAGTACTCCATAGGTGGAGGCAGATGTTCAAGGTCATAATTGGCTACTAAGTGAGTTGAGACTAGCCTGGGGTATATGAGACCCTGTCTTGACCACAAAGCCCTCAACTGTGTATGACTTGCTCTCTCAAAGAGACTGTGTTAGCAGACTCATCTGTTTCAAAGATTAAGGATGTATAATATGATAGGAAAACCACCAGCAGTTCTTCCTGCTGGAAGCTACAGTGCCCCTCCTAGGCTGCACCCTGACTCCAATCTCTCAGCACATCTTTGGGAGTCCCCCCAAACTTAAAAAAAAATATGGTACAAGAAAGAAAACCAAACCAAACAAAAAACAAACAAACAAAAGCAAACAAACAGCAATAACAACAAATGAGTGAAGGGGTGGGAGACAGTGGGAAGAAAGACAACCCAGGAAGAAAAATCCCATAGTAAGTGGACATGGTGATGCACGTATAGTCCTAGTATTTGGGAGGCTGAGGCAGGAGGATTAAGAAGCCAAGGCCAGCCTTGGCTACACAGTGAGTTTCAGGTCAAATTGGTGCATGGGACTCTGTCTGAAAAAGAAAAAGAAGGAGAAGGAGGGAGAAGGGAGGAAGGAGAAAGGAGGAAGATACAGTAGGGTAAAATAAACCACCATTTGTACCTTGTAGCTTTATAGGGTCTATTTAGGTCAGAGTTCCTCATTGTAGAAGCATCAGGTGATAGGTTGATAAGGTAACAGATCATATTCATAAAGTATCTTCCTAATGATTATATCTACATTTAGTTTATGTCAGAGACTATAAATTATGCACATAAAAAGAAGCCCTGACTGAGAACAGTGGAACATATCTTTAATTCCAGCACCTAGGAGACACAAGTGGGTCACTATCTCTGAGTTCAAGGCTAGCCTGGTCTACGTAGCATTCTAGGCCAGTCAAAGTGATATTGTAAAATCCTGTCTTAAATACAGATAAATACCTCTCAAATCTAAAAACAAACCCTGAGAAGTTACCTTATTCAATCAAACTTACCCTTATGGGGTATAAGAGGGGCATTTGCCCATTTGGAGACCTCTGAGGTCTTCTGTATGGGGCTTTGATATGTATGGGAACCATCTTTACTCCTAGCAGCAACGGGTTAAGATAATTAAAATCAGAAGGCTCATTACTAGAGGATATGTTTTGATTATTAGATCAGGCGAAGGGAAGGAAGGATGATTTTGGAAAGAAGTATCACTGGATTGTTTCATTAACTACGCAGTATTAAAGAATTCCCCCAAGACACGATAAGAACATTAATTTGTGGAACTCTGTTTCACTTTGTGTGTGTGTGAAGGCAAACATTAGAGCCTTAACTGATTTAGACGAAATTGCTCTGTATGAGAACTGGAGGGCTGACAGCTTGCAGCTCTGCCAGGGAGTCATGAGCAGGATACGTCTGAGTCAAGCCCTTACCGGGACAGAGGAGACACAGACAAATGACCAGATGATGATGCCATCACCAGGTCAGAAGTGATGATAATACCTTAAGTTAGACTGGGCCAAGACCTCAAACCTGAGTTCTCACACTTGCCAGCTGGGCAAGCTGAGAGGAGGAAATGCTGGATTTTAAGTCATCTTCCCAAGTCCAGGGTCTCCTCCTCAGGAACACCTGGGCATGGGCACTGTACGAGCAAATGGAAGATACCCCTGCTAGAGAAGCAAAGGAGAAAATATCCTGGCAGAGCTGTGGGTGCTGCTGGTATTAGCCACAAACCGGAAGCAAAACTGAGTTCTAGGTTAAAGTTGGTCATGTATCAAAAAGCAAAACAAACAAATAAACAAAACCAAAACAAAACATTAAAAGAAAAAGGGCTGGAGAAATGGCTTAGTCAGTAAAGTCCTTGTAGTATGAGCCTAAGGACCTAAGTCCTACCCCAGAAACCACATAAGAAAGTTGGGCATGGACGCATGCTTTTAATCCTAGCGTGGGAGCCAGAAGTGGGTAGATAACTGGGACTTGCTGGCCAGTCAGCCAAGCCTACTCTTGTGCCTTGGGATGGCCTTGACTGTAAGATTTGACCAAGTTCTCCACAAGGAGTGCCCATCAGCACTGGGTGGTGTGTAGGCTTGGGAGGTCCCAGGTGGTAAAGCAGTGCAGTGGGTAGACAGGAGCAGGCAGGTATGGGCCAAAGCATCAGGGACCTCTGTGTTGTAGGGGTGTGGTACCCTGAGAAGGAAATGTCAGGGATGGTAGTGAAGTCAGACTCAGTTTCCTTGTCTCAGAGACCTAGGACTTTGCTAGGGTTAGCATGGGTTCAAGGTTGCCACAGTAGTGTGGGCCAACATGGTCATGAAAACTCATCCACGCTTCCTAACCCCACCATGTACATGCTCGCATCCCCTTCCATGCCCTTACTTTGAGTGTGTTATTCTTGGCACTCAGTTGCTGCTCCAGTTGTGAGATCTGGCTGGCAGAATTCTCCCGCAGTTTGGTGAGGCTGGCCTGGAGTCGCTGCACGTCTTCCACCAGTTGGGCAATCTCCCGCTCTTTGGCAGCCAACTCTACTTCCAGGCTGGATCGGGTCAGCACCTCCATGGCCTGCTCCTGGGAAGAAGAAAGCAATGACGAAACAGCACCGGCTCTAGAGTAGGGAGCTCAGGGACCTGCCCACCTGCAACTGAGGCATAGTTACAAAGTCGCACAGATACAGAGGCACACACAGCAAGCTTCAGGGCCAGACATGACCTCCTGCCTTTGCATGGCTGTCACCTGGATCTGTTATTTAGGCAAATATTGTCTTAGAATCTACCTTGTACTGGGCATGGGGCAACTGAACTGAAGCATTAAAGTCTGACTTTTGCAGGGTTAGTCTAGTGGGGCTGGATGAGTTAGCTACACAAAAAACACGGATTTGTGATATGTGAGGTGGTGCCAAGAACTACAGAAAATTCGAAGTAGAGAGGGTATGAGAGCTAAAGTTAGAGAGGTTCTCTATTTATTCAGTGGTAGGGTTTCACCACGTAAGCCTAGGCTAGCCTGGATCTCATAGAAAGCCACCTTTCTCTGCTTGCTTAGAGCTGGGATTAACGATGTGCATTGAAAGGCTATTGTTATCATTATTTATTTACTTTTCCAAAGACAAGGTTTCTCTGTGTAGTCCTGGCTGGAACTCACTCTGTAGACCAAGCTGGCCTCGAACTCACAGAGAACTGCGTCTGCCTCCCAAGTATTGGAATTACAAGCATGTCCCACAACCGCCTAGAAAAAGGCTCATACTTTAAAATAGATTGGTCCAAGAAAGTCCCACTGAGACAGAGATATGTGAGCAGAGACCTGGAGGGTGTGAGGTGTTATTTGGTGGAGAAAGCCAGAGGAACAGCAATGAGGGAGGTTCAGATGACAGTATCTAGACCTCTGTGGAAACACTTTCGATTTTTTTTAATATAATTTTTTATTGAAAAAAAAAAAAAAAGATTTCCGCCTCCTCCCCGCCCCCCCTTTCCCCNCCTCTCCTCTCCCCCTCCCCCCACTCCTCTCCCCCTCCCTCTCCAGTCTGAGGGGCAGTCAGGGTTCCCTGCCCTGTGGAAAGTCCAAAGTCCTCCCCGCTCCATCCTGGTCTAGGAAGGTGGACATCCAAACTGGCTAGGCTCCCACAAAGCCAGAACATGAAGTAGGATCAAAACCCAGTGGCATTGTCCTTGGCTTCTCAGCAGCCCTCATTGTCCGCCATATTCAGAGAGTCCGGTTTTATCCCATGCTTTTTCAGTCTCGATTTTTTTTTTTTAATCCTGTAGTGGGACCCAATGTTCTCTTACCTACAACAAGTATGTTATTTAGCAAACTGACTCCCAGTATTTTCCTTTTGCATTTTGGTTTAATGAGGATGGCTCTAATGTACCTCAGGCTGGACTTGCTATGTAGCGAGGCTGGCTTTGAATTTCTTCATACCATACTTGCTTCTCTTTTGTGCTGTACTTCAGTTCCTGTCTCCACTTGGAGAGCAAGGTTAGCTGGGTGGAACAGATGTTTGCCACATAGGTGGCCTTGCTTTCCAATATTCTAGTTCTGCTAGGCTCTAAAGGATGGCCAGGTGAGCTCCAACTGTTCCTTGAACTAACTTTTGTCTCTAGACATTCACAAGGACTCTTTTGAGTATCCTGTATTGTTCAGTGCCCATGAAAGAGTGACAAGTGGATGGGTGAAAGAAAAGGGGCTGTGGACTACTTGGCACACGGTGGATGTCTCATGCTCATGCGAGACAGCCAAAGCACTGCTTCCGGCTCTGCTATAGCCATGGATTCTACCTTTTCCCAGTTAGTTCTGCCAGCCAAGCCCAAGAGACCATTTTTTCCTCCTGGCTCCGTGCCTGTGGTGGCCTCCACGGGAAGGTACAGATAGGGAAGTCCCTGCTCACTGTGGCTGGGAGACTAAAGCCAGGCCAGGTCAATGTTGCACTTAGCCATGATGAAGTGTGGAAGCCACCTCCGGCCCCACAACTGACTCGACCTGCAAAAACATTCATTTCCTTCTGGAATGTTTGGGTTTGCTGTGGCCCAGTAAGGTGCCAGGATTCTTTGTAATCCAAACATTCAGCTCAGAAGTCCTGTTAGACATGTTAGGATGAATGACTTCCTCCTGACCAAGGGCAGCCACAGAAGCTGGGAAGCTGCTGGTCCTGGCTCTTTGGCCTGCTTCTGCCCTGATGCAGTTAGTTCCCAGGGCATTTACATCTGGGCAAGGAAGAATAAAGGGGTCATTTCAGAGAAAAATAAGTTATTGTGTTCCCGAAGTTGTGAAGGAAGTGACAGTCTCCTGCACAAGAACCTTTCTACCATACCCTGAAATGGTCAGGGCACTCTACAATTAGTACTAGTATTACTTTTGAGACAGGGGTCTTGTTGCTATATAGCCTAGCCCGGCCAATTCTGCCAATCCTCCTGCCTCAGCTTCCTGAAGTTTTTCTTTTGTTTAATTTTGTTTTTGAGTTTGGGTTTCATATAGCTCAGGCTGGTCTTGAACTTGCTAGGTACCTAAAAATGACCTTGAATTCCACATCTTCCTGGTTCTACTTCCCAAGAGATTGGATTACACATGTTTGACACTATGCCCACTTACAACCAGAGTAAGGAAGATAGATCTCTTTGCTTCAAATCTCCAATTCAGAGACTGCAGAGCTGGGGTCTGAACCAATGAACTAAGCATCTTAGCTAGTGTGTTGCTCAGTCACTAGTGCCAGTTACCCAAGGTCACCAAAGGCATCTGAATCTGCTCAGTCAGGGCCACCTTGACCAAACCTTGATAGTCCTGTTAACTTGAGAAAAGTCACATGGGACTGGGCATGTTATTGAATACCTGTGATCCCAGGAACACAGGAGGTTGAGGCAGAAGGACTGCCAATTGGAGGTTAGCTTGAACCAATGTAGTGAGATTTTATCTCAAAAAATGAAAACAAAACTAAAAATGAAAGCAGGGGTGGTGAGATGAGTTTGCATAAAAGTGTTCCTGTGTACACCTGATGGTCTGAGTTCCAGCCTCAGGACCTACACCATGGAGGAAGAAAGCTTACTCCTACAAGTTGTCTCTGACCCTCACACATGTGCAGCTACTCCTAACACCCACAAAATAAATGAGAGAGAAAAGACAAGAGTTTGGACCTTTGGGTCCCATTCTTCTTGCATGTTTGTTTCTCAGGTGAAAGTTCAACCACTGAATACATCCAGGGTCAGCTGCTATTTATGCCCCACTGGAAGGACTGCCTCTGCTTCCTTGTGAAGCTCTGGGGCGGCACTCCTTTTCAGATCTAGTTACCCCTAGCCTTCACCTGGCACAGGACATGTACACACACACACCAAAGCAACCCACGAGGGCACCTATGTGTTATTGGCAGAGCTCTTCTCAAGTTCTATCCCCAAGCCATTAAGAATTCACAACTATTTTGGTTAATACTGTAGGCTTGTCAGGATCTAGAGTCATCTATGCACCAGACAGACCTCTGTGCATAGCTGTAAGGGAGTTCTGAGAGCAGGTTAGTTGAGGGGGGAGACCCACCCTAACTGGGGTAGCACCCAAGGCTGGTGTCCTGGAGTTGAGAAAAAAGAGAAAGGCAGTTAAGCAACAGCATTGATCCCTGCATCTTGACTGCGATGTAAGCAGCTGCAGCTTACTTCTGCTGCCATGATGGACTGCACCCTTGAACCAGGAACTAAAATAACCCCCAGCTTGGGTCCTTTAAGCGTCTGTGTCAGGTATTTTGTTGCAGTAATGAGAAAAGTAACCAGCACATCCATTCAACAACCATTCCTGCTTCAACTATTATTCCAAAAGGAAGAGTTGAAACAGGAGTGATGTGGGGTGAGGGCGGGGTCGGGGTCAGGGTTACCCACCACATCTGGAGCCTTCTGGATCTGTGAGGCCAGCTGCAGAGAGTGGTTGGCTGATGAAAGCTGTTCCCTTAAAGTTTCTGCCTCTCTCTGTGCCACCTCTGCCCTCTGAGGGAAACAAAAAGGGGTGAAGAGAAGAAAGTACATTGGTTTAACAGCTGACAATTATTATAAGAACATTCATCAATTCATGCCTGACTGACTGTAATTGATTTTCCTAAACACTCAACCTAATAAATGCTATGGAAACACACACACACACACACACACACACACACACACACACACACACACACCCTAGAATGTGATGGATTTTTATTTTAAACAGTACAAGGAAGAAATAATTGAGCGATTATGACAGTAATTTAACGCTAGGAGCGAGGAATCCCCTGCTGGTATTAATGCTCCGGCCCATTGCGTTTCCCAGACTGAATAAATACGGCTGGAAATAGAGTCTTCTGATTCAATTTCTTTCTATTCTCATGGACCGAAGAGACTTTATCACAGGATTACTCCTGGGAGTCATTCTCATGGGTAAACACTGAATTAAAGACACGCTGGCCATCCTCCCCAGCACAGACACAATGTTGTGGTCGTTTTCACCCATGGTACGTGTCTATAAGCAGTCTGTGGAACTGTGGCTTCTTTTGTTGAGGGATGGGCTGGATTCTGCAGTTAACCCATCATGGGGGAATGTTTGCAAATGTTGACATACATAGCTAGCCAGGCTGTTCTGGGCCAGCAGTGAGTGGGCAGCCCAGGCTGGTGCTGGAAGCTTTAATAGAAATGGCTAGAACCTTTTGTAGTATGTCTAGGACCCTAGATGAGGAAGTCATGACTGCTGCAAATTCAGACTTGCTACTGGACAAAGAGGGGAGCCACTCTAGTACCTACCACTCAAGAGGCCATCTGGGAAGAGAGGCAGTAGGGACAGCTACCTATGTATACTCCTGGAGCCTCTATACAGGCATCTGTAGAAACATTGTGTCTACACAGATACCTGACTTAGGCTCTATTCCCACAGGGCTTTACCATGGAAGTACTTTTTCATTGGGTTTATCCAGGTCTTATTATTATGACTAAGACAAAACTAAGACAGGTGGGCAATGGCAGCTAATGACATTAATACTTGGACTGTGAACGACGTGCCACTTCTCTATACCCTGGGCAAGTTATATTCTGTTACCATAAAAAGTTAAGAGAGGCAAGGCAGGAGAATTCTGAGTTTTAGGACAATGTGGGCTACACAGTGGGTTTTTAAGGAAGTCTGAGCAACACAGCAAGTTGAATACCACCTTAGTTACAGTAATTTCAAAGCCAGCTTGGGCTATGCAGTGAGTTCAAGGCCAGCCTGAACTACACTGGAATATCTTGTTTCAAACAACCAAAACAAAAAGTTACCTACAAAATAGAACAGAAAAGTTAACGAGGAAAGTCTGGTTGAGCAGGACTTTTCCACCAATTACCAAAAGAGAAGTCACAAAGAAAAAAAACAATGTATTATCTTGCTGCTTAATCTGTTTGTACAATGACAGGGCTTGGCAGCTGAAGTGCCTTGGTGGTGGCAGCAGTGAGTACACATACAAAGAAGTTAGAATCTAAGGACAGTTTATCTGCCCAGGGCGAAGCTGGTAGCCAACTGTTCTGCTTCTTGGAGAGCTTGGAGAATGGCCCTGAATCCGTCACATCAATGTCTAAGTGTTTCCTAATACATCTCTGTTCTGGACAGAATGGAGAACCAACAGGATACTAGAACCAAAGGGACTAAAGAACCAACTGTCAGGAAAAGTTTTTGGTATTATGACAAGAATGAGAGAGAAATATCTGCTTTGTGCTAACTTCCAATGAGTCCTATTCCCAGCCTTTCAATGGGGGATTCTAGGCAGGTGTTCTGCCAAAGAGACCCATCCCTGCCTCTTCACTGACGAATTCTGGGCAAGGTCTCTACCACTGAGCCACACTCCCAGCTTCTCACTGGGGGATTCTAGGCAGGGGCTCTACCACTGATACGAATCCCTTGCTTTCTTTTTATTTTTTGTTTTGAGGCAGGTTCTTACAAGCTAAGTTGCCTAGTCTGGTCTTGAACTTGCCATCATTCTGCTTCAGCCTTATAAGAAGTTGGACAACAGCCGTTTTTCCCAGCTTTTCTGACAGTTAAGACACATAACTGAAAAGCACATTCCTCCATAGTTAGTGAGGTAAACCTTCAGGTACACGATTCCCACAGTTCTTTCAGGACTTGCACGTATTGTGACAAATTTCCCAGTCTCTTTGATGAGGAAAACTATTCCTTCATCTATTGGGGAAAAAATTCTGATAGTTGCTGAACAGGTAGCAGTACCACAGTGGCATGTTACACTGGCCCCGTCTCCTAAAAGCCTGTGAAGATGCTAGGTGGCAGAATACCGTACATCACAGACTGAGGTATCAGCTAGCTACCTGCAGTTTTCTTAGGGTCAGCATTTGTATTAAGTCCCCGAGGTCACAGTAGTGTGAGGTGTGGAGGGTAATATCTATAACTTCAACACTGGGGAGGATGATTCAAGAGGATAGTGAGGTTGAAAACAGCCTGGGTAACACACAAAGAGCCAGCCTCAAAAAAGCAAAGCAGAAACAGGTTGGGCACCCTATCTCAAAGCAAACAACAAAAACAAAACTAAGGGCTGGGGTGGCTGCTTAGCTAGTTATTAACTTAAAAAAAAAAAAAGGTCTGGGGATGTGGCTTAGTAGGTAGAGTGCTTGTATAAGATGCATGAAGCCCTGGGTTCAATCCCATCACCGAATAAACTGAGCATGATGGTATAAACCTGTAATTCCAGCATTTGGGAGGTAGAGGCAGGAGGATCAAGAATTTAAGGTGATCTTTAAACTATAGCTATAGTTAGTTTGGGGCGTGCCTGGGCTATATGAGATACCGTCTCACAACCAAAACAAAACAAATAGAAAATATCAACAACAAACCAAACCAAACCAAAAAAAAAAAAAAAATCAATGAGGTTCTGTTGGAAGTCACAGTCCCAAGGTGGCCTAACTTGGTACTTTAGTATAAGTTCTTGGTTTCACATTTACTTAGGATTTCTATCGCAAAATATATCCACCATCAGCACTCTCAACGACAACAACCTGCTGACAACAAGGTGTTCGAGATCTGTGCAGTTAAAAGTTCTAGGACAAAGGAATTGAAAAGCAGAGCAGTTCAGGGAAGGCATAAGGGACAGGGTGACAGACACTAGTTGGGATCTGGGGTGATCTGTTTTCAGGTCGACAGAACTAAATACAGCCTTCCTCCAGCAGCTGAGGCAGACAGTGGGGTGCTACCTAGGTTTGGTGCTCCATATTTGGAGCCTCACACCCTCTTGACAAAACCACAACTTGATGACTGAGGTTGGGATGCAAAGCTGACCCCTACTTGGTGGCAAAAGGCTGCATGCTTCCAAGTGTTCTTAGACAGGCCCATCCCTGAAGAGGCAGAATCAGAACATAGGACAGGCTCCTGAACAGCAGGCAGGGACGGCACTTGCCACCCTCTGGGGCTGCCCTTATGCTTTTTCTTGAGAAGCAACAATTTCTGGAACAGAGGGAGTAGAGGTAGGAACAATGCAGAACAAAAGCAGTGTTGAGCTTTGGTAGCTGCCAACAGCTACTCTGAAAATCAGCAGGGAAGAATGTGGGGAGGGGGAGTGAGGCTGCAGAAGTCAACAGTAACTGTGCACACCACAGTGACAGTGTCAAATTATTAAGACTATCTCTGGGGCCACTACATGTTCCTCATCTAAGATAGATGACTTCAGTTTTTGGGACAGGGTCTTATATGTAAGCTCAGGCTTGCCCCAAAGTGACTAAATAGCTGAAGAAGACCTTGAACTCCTGATCCTCCTGCCTGGGTTATATTGTTCCAGGATGAAATGCAGAGCTTTGTGCATAATAGGTGAGTAGTTTTTCAACCAAGCTACGTTCCCCATACCTACCACCCCCTTAGCAGGGTCTTATGTAGAGAGCTGAAGCTGGTTCTCAACTTCTGACCCACCCCTCAAGTGATTACAAGTGTGATCCACCACATCTGGCTACTTCCCTTGGTTTATATGGTGATGGTGGTGGTGGGGCCTTTAATCTAATCTTCTGCCTTTTGGCTCTAGATTATTTGCTTATGTATTCTCCATATATATGGCCACTAAAATATAGGTATAGGAAAACCTGAGATAAGGAAATCTCTGCAGGAGCTTAGAGTGTGAAGTGGTGATGGCTGGAATGTAACCAGAAGCATGGGAGGCTGCAAGAAGTGACCCTGTTAATGGTTCTGCAGGAACCTGGAGAAGGTCATGAGCCACAGCTTGTGCTGCTGGCCACTGCAGGTCAGGAGGAAAAGTCACTTATGTGAGTATGACTACAGAAGTCTGATGAGCAAACTGCCCTACTTCTGACTGCCACCAAGGTGCTCCCTGTGTGTCCTGGAGCAGGAATGTAAGACAGGACCACACCAAGGAATGCCAAACTCAGTTGGGGATGTGCCTGGCCCCATGGGGAGGGCCAGGTCTTGACCTATGACATCCCCACTCAGGCCTGCTAAGGGCAGGGTACTAAGGTCAGGTGAATGAATGGAAGTATATGTGAATGAAATCCTGCCTCTATGCTATGGGTGGGGGATATCTGGGTACTGGAATGGGGTTTTGGTTAGTTTTTGTGTGTGTGAACCTGACACACAAGCTAGAGTTATTTGGGAAGAGGAAACACATTTGAGAAAATAACCTCCATCAAATTGTCTGTAGGCAAGTTTGTGGAACATTTTCTTGAACAATGATTGATGTGGGAGGGCCCAGCTCACTGTGGGTGGTGCCATCCCTGGGCCAGTGATCCTGAGAGCTATAAGAAAGCAGGCTGAACAAGCTATGGGGGAGTAAGCTAGTGTTCCTCCATGGCCTCTGCTTCAGGCCCTGCCTCCAGTTCCTTGGCTGATGAACTGTGACATGCAAGGTGAAAGAAACGCCTTCCTCCTAAAGCTGCCTTTGGTTATGGTGTTTAGTTCAGCAATAGAAAACAAACTAAGTCAGTGTGGGTAACAAATGCCAAATCTAGAACATAACTTGGGTGTCCTGATTCCAAAGCCAAGTGCTGTGGAGCTCTTTTCACCCCTTGTAACTCAACCTTCTCAGCACCTGGCTCTTCCTTCTTGGGGAAGTTAAGCTATGCTTTCAAGGCTTGGAGATACACCTCAGTTGGTAGAGTGTGCCTAGCAGCAGGAAACTGCATGAATTGCATGGCAGTGCATGCCTGTAATTCCAGCACTCGGTAGGTGGAGGCAGGAATATCAGGAGCTCAAAGTCATCCTCAGATGCAGAGTGAATTTGGCCAGTCTGGGCTAGAAGAATCTTCTCAAACACACACGCACGCAGCACGCACGCAGCACGCAAACAAGCAAGCTCTATCCCCAGCCCAAGGGGTCTTTCACAACAGTCTTGTCCCATAACATCAGCAGGGTAAACAGAAGGAGAGCTTCCTCTAGGCCCTGCTCCTGTGGCTCTGTGTGAGGAGTCAGAGTGCTCTGGAAGGGAAGCAGGGAGAGGAACAGCGAGCTGGCAGCCAGCCCACACAGGGAAAGGGAGACATGGTTCCTCTATGCTCTTCGATGTGCCAAGCTAAGGCTTGTTTATCAAGAAATTCTTGGAGTCCAGAATCTTTCCTTTGAGTAACCAGTTAAGATGACAACTATTAATGCAAGTGCTGGAAGTTGATCAAACGTGTTAGGAGACATCCCTGTTTTACTAATAGCTCTGCCCATTTTCCTGGTTTCCTGAGGTAGAGACATAATCCCTGAATAATGAAACAACACTATGGGTTTCAACAGAATGTCTGGAATAAACCCAGGGCAAAACCAACACTAAATGTCAAAGAACAAGCAAACTGCTCCTCCTGGGTGAGTGCCGTAGTCTGGATGTATGTGGCACCTATGGCACTCTGGCTGTGGCAGCCCTGTTCCTGCTCAGCCTACCTCTGCCTTGCTCCCCTGGGTACCATCTCCTCCTGTCCAGCCCTTTAGGCTTCTCCTGTCCTGTCACCAGGGCTGCTTGTTGCTCCCTTGCCTTCTGGCTTTCCCATCTCCATTCCTTATTGCAGCTTTATCTACAGTGATTCCTTATTTCTTTTTAATGAATTTTTTTTATTTATTTTATATATTTATTTTTTTTTTCGAGACAGGGTTTCTCTGTGGCTTTGGAGCCTGTCCTGGAACTAGCTCTTGTAGACCAGGCTGGTCTCGAACTCACAGAGATCCGCCTGCCTCTGCCTCCCGAGTGCTGGGATTAAAGGCGTGCGCCACCACCGCCCGGCTTTTTTAATGATTTTTAAAAAGATTTATTTTAGCTGGTTGTGGTGGCCCACACTTTTAATCCCAGTGCTGGGGAGGCAGAGGCAGGTGGGTCTCTATGAGTTCGAGGCCAGCTTGGTCTACAAATTGAGTTCCAGGACAGCCAGGGCTGTTACACAAAGAAACCCTGTCTTGAAAAACAAAACAAAACAAGATGTGTGTGTACGTGAAAGTGTAAGTGCAGGTGCTCAGAGAGTTCAGAATCGGTTATCTGATCCTAAGTAACTGTTCAGAGTAGGTGCTAAGAACTAAACTTGGGTCCTCTGCACAAGGAATAAGTGCTCTTAAAGGCTGAACTATCTCTTCAGCCCCCAAGTGACCTTTTAATTGAATACAAATCCAGGATCTCCATCCTCCCAGGATAAAGACTCTCTCCCCCTAACCAACCAGGCCCTTCCTATCAGGCCACTCTCTAGCTGCTGCCCACACAGCCTAGCTTTCCTCATGTCAACTCCAGTGTTTATCCTGAGACAGGGTTTCTCTGCATAAGTCTGGCTATCAGGATGGTCAGAGTTAGACCAGGCTGGCCTCACAGAGATTCGACTGCCTCTGCCTCCTGAGTATTAAAGGCATACACCATTACCACCTGGTAATTTTCATTCCCCCCAGCCTCCACCCCCAAATCAGCCAGGCAACCTTCTGGGGCTTCTTTATTCCCTTCTCAGATGCTATAACAAGGGTACCCACCCTTTTAATATTATAACACAATGTTGTCATCTACAAAGTTCACACTTGTTAAACAAAACAAAAGCAAAACAATATCCCCTAAAACCAAACAAAATAAAAGCTCCCCAAACCAAATGAGAAACAAACTATTCCCCAAATGTGCCACGACAACCTTAAGTAAGACTTCTGGGTTTCTCGGCCCAGCCGAGTGATGGACCAAAAACTGGCAGGGTTTCCCTATTTGTAAAATAAGAACCCGAACCATGTGGATCTCAGTGGGGAGGCAGGGCAGGTGAAGTGATAAGGTTCCAGCAATGAGTTAGGGTAGCTAAGATTACTTAGGAGACCTCAGGTGACCAGTGCCACACTCTCCAAAGAAAGCCCCATACAGGTCAGACCCAGGACCTTAGGAAAGGCCTAAGCTCCAACCACTGACCCAACCCAATTGTCCTATGGGAATATCAGAGCCATACATATCATCATTCCCTTCTGTGCAGGTTTTCCTGCTTAGGCTTCAGGTTAATTTTATCAGGGAAGAAATAAACAATGCTTTTCCCTGAATGCTGGTGAAAGTCTGAGTGACCAGTGCCTATGAAAGACAGGTTCCCAACGAGCTCCTGAGGAGGCAAGCAGGACTGCAGGGATTCTGGGAGGCTTTTTGTTTCACAGAGAGGCTTGAACTCACTGGGTGGAGCAACCCAATGCAAGATTCCACATTTGCCAGTGCCTATGGCTACCCAGCTGTAAAATTGAGAGGCCACAGGCCATGTCCTTTTGAGAAACTTAATTTCTATTTTAGCTGTTTCTCCACCAAGTAAAGAATCTTGCCTGGAGTGCAGCTTAGTTAGTTGGCAGAATGCTTGTCTAGCATTTGTGAAACCCTGGGCTTGATCTCCTAGCACTGCATTAAGCAGAGGTAATGGTGCACACTTGCCATTCCAGCAAGTGGAAGGCAGAAACATGAGAATCCAAGGTTCAAGGTCTTTCTCAGTTCTATAACTAGTTTGAGGCCAGCAGCATTAGTTGTGAAAGCAAAATGTTTTACTCCCCTGTAGGACCTGTGAAAAAAAAGGCTTATGGATAGTTGAGTGCTTGGAACCATCTGATACTATGTGACTGTTCTCTGTGTATTATTGGGCTGTGTATTTCCTGAAAGGTATATCTGATAACTGGGTATCAGCTGAGAGGAGCTGCCCACTGCAAGTTCCACTAGAGCAAGTAGCTGGAACCTACTAAAAAAAGATGACAATTAATTCTATGATGTAATGAATGCCAGTGGACAAAGCATCAGACATGCTCAACCTTCTGGCATTGGGATGACACTGTCATCTTCAATGTTTCACACTTTGGAATTGCACAACTGCAAATCAATCAGTCAATCTCACAATGTTTTAATGAGTTTAAATTTTCTGTTGGGCCTTATTCATGTCTATTCTGGGATGCACGTGGCCTGTGGTCCATGGATTGGACACTCCTGGAACGAATGCTCTAGAGACAGGGGATCAGAAAAAGAACAAGTACCCTTATATACTTGTGTCTCAGACACTGGGGTTGAACCTGAGATTCTGCCAACGAATAGTGCTACGGATTTACTTCTAACTTCTGATGATACTATGAAAATGGTTCCAAAGTGATCACTTATCTTAGCACGAGGCGTCTCCCAAGATAACAGATTGGGTGAGCTGTGGTGTTTTATATTGAAGATATGAACAGCTTACCTGATTGGCTCGTTCAAGGTCAGTCATGATCATCTCTATCTCATCGGCCCTGGGAAGGCAAGGGGGAAAGAGGTTAGTTGTCACTGAGGCAGGTACAGTGAAGTCACCAAGGGACAGGCTCTTTGGCTCAGACTGAAGCAGAATGACCATATCCACACAAGGTGAGGCATTAGGGAAGGGAGGACCAGATCAACCTGTAAGGGTTTATACAGTGGCCAAAGGGATAAGGTAGACAGACTTATGTCATAGGCAGCATGTTATTATTATTCTGTGTATCCTCCTGCCACAGTGCAAAGGACTACTTTCAGGAGTTGGTTCTCTTTTTCTACCGTGGGCTCCAAGGATCAAACCGAGTCTCTCAAGCATAGACAAAAATCAATTTTACCCACTGAACACCTCATCAAACCTTAATTAACTCACTTATCCTGAGATAGGGTCTCCAGCAGCCAAGGTTGATCTCAAACTGTCTGTGAGTCAAGGATGACTATGAACTCCTGCCCCTACCTCTCAAGTGCTAGAATTATAGGTGTGTACCACCAAACCAGGCTCTTCATTCACTTTGTTGATATTCATGTGTCTGGAGAGGGGAATAAGAACCCCTCTGAATCTCAACCACCTCTGCTAGGCAGACAGAGCCAAAAATTAGTAAAATACAGGTCACTGGATGTGGCTCAATTGGTAGAGTGCTTGCCTGGTATGCATGAGGCCCTGAGTTCATTCCTCAGTACCCACAAAACTGAGCATGATGATACAGGCCTGTGACTTTAGCAGTCTGTAGGTGAGAGCAGAAGGAGCAAGAGCTCAAAGTCATCTTGTGAACATTGTGAGTTAAAGGTTAGTCTAGGGTACAAGAAACCCTGTTTCAAAAACAAAAACAAAATACAATGTCTTGTTACAGGTTTGGCTGGAGCTCTGGAAAACAGGAGGAATGATGATGAATCCTCTTTATGGAAGGAATCAGGAAGGGCTTCAAAGGAGGTGATATACAGGCTGGGATTTGAAGGCTAAATAGCAGCTTGCCAGACTGAGAAAGAAGGAGCAAGAGAGAGTCTACCCTTAGCCGGGCGGTGGTGGCGCACACCTTTAATCCCAGCACTCGGGAGGCAGAGGCAGGTGGATCTCTGGGAGTTCGAGGCCAGCCTGGTCTACAAGAGCTAATTCTGGGACGGGTACCAAAGCTACAGAGAAACCCTGTGTCGAAAATCAAAAAAAAAAAAAAAAAAAAAAAAAGAAAGTGCCTCCATAAAACCCAGCTGTAGGGCATCTTCTCAATTAGAAACAGGGTCAGTCCATTGTGGGAGGAGACATCCCTGGGTTGGTGGTGGTCCTGGGTTCTATAAGGAAGCAGGCCAAGCAAGCCATGAGAGCAAGCCAGTAAGCAGCAACCCTCCATAACCTTTGTACCAGCTCCTGCCTCCAGGCTCCTGTCCTGCTTGAGCTCCTGTCCTGCCTGCCTTCCAACAGTAACAGACCTCTTGATAACAGTAACAAGTGTAAATTTCTCCCCAACTTGCTTTTTGGTCATGGTGTTTCGCTGCAGCAAAAGAAACCTAACTAAGACAACACCCTACCATGAAGAGTGGATCCTAGAGCCTGGGGTAGGCAAATGTCTTGCCACCATTGCATATATGGGAGAAAAAGCCAGAAATAACTTGGCTGCTGAGAACCCAAGATAAGATATGCTGGAGAAGGTGGCCAACTTCTCCTTAAGCTCTGCGGCTGAGCTGGCTGCAGAATATGGGAGGGGATGAGGATCGGCTAGGCCTGGGTAAGTAAGCAGACCCTGAATATGTGTTCAGGTAGGACAGCTCCTTGTATGAGCGGGATCGTCTTACTTTAGTTCTGCTAAATAATCTTTATGTCATTTTGTCTATCTGACTGGACATGGTAGGCATACCAACTTCTGTCTTCTACATTATTCAACGTTTGATTTTTTTCCCCTGTGTGTGCATGTATGTTCATGCGTGTGCATGTGTGTGTGCCAGAGGTTAGCGTTCAGTGTTACCCACTTATTTTTGCAATGTGGTTTCATTATGTACCTTTTGCTGTCCTGAAACTCATTATGTAGGCCAGACTGGTTGTGAACCTTGCCTGCCTTGCATTAGGATTAAAGGTATCTGCTTGCCACGTTATTTTTGAGGTAGGTTCTCTCAGTGGCCAGGAGTTGGCTAAGTAGGCCAGGCTGGCTGACCAGAGAACTGCAGAATTGTTTCTGCCTCCTCAATCCTGGGGTACTAAGTGCACCCCACCACATCTGGTGGTTTTACGTGCGCTCTAAGGAATGAACTCGGGACCTCATACTTGCACATCAAGTACTTTGGTGACTGTGCCCTTATCTTCCTTTAGTTCTGCTGAGCTTCCTTCACTCTAGCATCTTCCTTCCACTCAACTGGCAATGGGTTGGCACACTCACTTCTGTCTTCCACTCACTCAAATGTCTGTATATTTTACCACTTTTAAAGTAGAGTTTTTATTTTATATTTACTTATTTTGTGTGTAACATGTTCCATGGTGATGTGTGTGGAAGTCAGAAGACAATTTTAAGGAGTCAATACTTTCCTTTCAGCATGAGGGTCCCAGGGATCGAACTCAGGTCCTCAACCTTGTCGGCAAGCACCTTTATCTAATGAGCCATCGTGCCTGGCCCTTAATTCTTTAAATACAGACACACAGATACACTGTATATGTGCATCTGCATGAATGCATGCCATATCATACATGTGGAAGTTGGTTCTCCCCTTTCACTTTTATGTGGATGATTCTGGCGACTGAATTTAGGTCACCAGGCTTGTGCGCCATCTTGGTGGGCTCTTTATGCTTTTCTGCTGTCTTGCAGAAAGTTCTTCAACTTGTTCTAACTTGTCTTAGAGCCACTGCAAGTTAGCTGTTTTCTACTTTTGTTCCTCAGTAACTCTTCACAACTGTTATTTTCTCTTAGTTCCCTTGCTATGGGGAATCCATTTCTTGCGTTTGCTTCCCTTCACTGCTCCTCCCGAGAGGTCACTTTGGATTCTCAGGGAGAAGTAGCAGTAGGAGAAGGCTGCCTCCTCGGGGTCTATCTACCCATTCCTGCTACCCAGATTGCCTGTAACTCCATCCACTCCACACCTGGTGGAGCTAGACCCAGAATACAAAAGGCTGGTGGGGCTGCCAAAGGCTCAGCCCACCTACAGTAGGAGCCTGGGGATAGGGAAGTGTAATTTAGATAGAATCTGGAAAGTTTGGGGCTGTGTTTCTTTTTTTTTTTTTAATATTTATTTATTTATTATGTATACAATATTCTGTCTGTGTGTATACCTGCAGGCCAGAAGAGGGCACCAGACCCCATTACAGATGGTTGTGAGCCACCATGTGGTTGCTGGGAATTGAACTCAGGACCTTTGGAAGAGCAGGCAGTGCTCTTAACCTCTGAGCCATCTCTCCAGCCCATGGGGCTGTGTTTCTTCAACAGTGAACGGTGTACGCACAACACCTGTGACTCCAGCACTGGAAAGGACAAGGCAGGATGATGAGTTTGGGTCTAGCCTGGGCTACATGATGAGACTCTCAAATGTTCATTAGAATTCTTTTTTTAAAAGAATATTTTATTTTATGTGCACATGAGGTCAGAAGAGGGCGCTTGATTCTATGGAACTGGTTACAGATGGTTATGAGCTGCCATGTAGATGCTGGGAACTGAACCTGGGTCTTCTGCAAGAGCAGCAAGTATTCTTAACTACTGAGCCCCAAGGATTCCTAATATTTAGGAAATGCAATAAAAGATTTCAGATCCTTTATGGGAACCTAGTCTTTAGTCTTGAGCTGGGACTAGAGATGGCTCAGTGGTTTGATTCCCCAGAAAACTACATAGTAAAAGAGACAAGACTTCTGCAAGTTGTCCTCTGACCTCCACACAGGTCCATGGCAACTGTGTGTGTGCATACACATACAAAATAAGTAAATAAATAAATATAAAACAATTTTGAAAAACAAAATAAAATGCCACCTAGTCCCATTTAAACAGGAAGATGTTTTCTCTGCTGTTTGAAGCAATTACTGGAAGTAATTTTAAATTTTCCATTGGTGGGGCAGTCTAACTTGGGTTGCTAAGCAACCACAGAACTGAGCAAAATAATGAATGTGGTAATGGCAGCTGTACGTTTCACTTTGAGAACACTTGTGGCTTTCCTGGACTCTCAGAGGAGATAACAACGCTGTTCTGTTGTGGTATGGCAGAATTACTCAAATCTGAAGACTGTGGTGACACCCAGACCCAGAGAGGCTACCGTATCCAGAAATAACAGAAGATAGGAAGGGAACAAGGCTTGTCCCAAAGTCTACATTATGATGATGATGATGGCAGGGTTTCTCTGTGTAATAGCTCTGGCTGTCCTGGAATTCCCTCTGTAGACCAGGCTGACCTCCCAGAGATCTGCCTGACTCTGCCTCCTGAGTGTTGGGATTACAGGCATGCACCATCACTTCCTTGCATACTAAACTACTAATATTACATTTCTGTTACAAAATCTGATATATCTCAGTCTGCCCTCGAATTTACTATGTAGCTAGCTGAAGATAACCTTGAATTTCTAGTCTTCCTGACTGCAGCTCCCAAGGGCTGAAATCCCCAGAGTGTGCCATAGTACTTAGTTTTAAGTAGGCCTGGGAATTAAGCCCAGTGTTTGGTGTTATGCTGGGCAAGAGCTACACAGATGATTACTTTAAAAGACTATATGTAAGCTTTCTCTTATTTTTTAGGAGAAAAACTCCCACCCCCTTTCTCTAGGTCAAAGAGAACACAACTAGTTATAACTAAATTACTTTAGGCAGGGTCTCTCCTGATTGGATGGCAGGTATGCTCCACCATGCTGCACACCACTAGCTGGGAATTTCAATGCAATCTTGAGTTCTGGAAGATGTGAAGCACAGTCTGGACCAGCCAGGTGGGTCCTATCTTGAAGCACTACTCCCCACCCTGTGCTGGTTACTTGTAAAGTAGACACAAACCAGTCACCTGAAAAAAGGAAACCTCAACTGAGGAATTGTCTCCATCTGCTTGACCTATAGGCAAGCTGTAGGGCTCAATTAATAATTTTAATTATTTTAATAATAAAATAGTATTTTTTGATTAATAATTGATGTGAGAGGGTCCAGCCCACTGTAGATGGTGCTCCCTCCCAGGTGATCCTGGGTTGTATAAGAAAGCTGGCTGAGTTCTTTTCATGTTCTCTCTTTCAATTCTTGCTTTGATGTCCCTCAATAATAAATTGTGATGTGGAAAGTGTAAGCTAAATAAACCCTTTTCTCACTGATTTGCTTTTGGGTAGTGAGTGTTTTGTTACAGTAGTAGAGAAGCAAACTAGGACACACCCTCAAGTGTACTGCTATACCTCATTTGCCAACAAAATCAAGCCCACTAGATCACTTGTAAGTACAATGGAAATGTCTAGGAGCCAAGAGCCACATCTGCTGTTTTACCTGAACATGTTATGAGCTGTACGGGATTCATAACATGACAGTTAATCTTTGAGAGGGTTTGTTTTCCTTTTTTCTTCTCTCCCTCCTTCCTTCCCTGCTTTTTAAAAGATGAGTATTGCAATATAGCCCTTCCTAGCCTAGTATTCATTATGTAGTTCTAAGCTTGCAGCAATCCTGCTTCAGTTTCTGGGATTACAAGTGTGCATCACTGTATCTGGCTGGAGAGGGTACTCATTCTTTGATTTGTCTTGAGTCAGGTCTCACGGCCATAGAGACTCAATCCTCCTGACTCTGCCTCCTGAGTGCTGGGATTACATGACTGTGTTATCATGCCTGGCCATTCTTTCCATTTTAAAGTTCCTAAAGATTGTGAGATTAACATTTGTCTAAAATCTTTTATATTTCAAAGTCTGTATTAGTAAAGACTGTTTGTTCAGCACAATTTATTATAAAAATCTCATCCTCTCACCTTTTTGTGTACTGACAACACAGCATCCACTCTCTATTAATCTGTATTTTTTTATGCTCTTCTCTGATTTTAAGCATGGGGTCATTTCATCAGGGCATAGAATGAATGAATGAACACACACACACACACACACACACACACACACACACACACACACTTCATTCAGTTGTTTCCCTGCACATCATTTCAGGGTATTCTCTGGGCTAACATACCATTTTTATGACAACTTCAAAGGAAACGGTCAAGGTTGATGGAAAAGAAATTATAGCCATGCCAGACACCATGTATTTCCTTTCGCACAAACCTCCTGAGTGCTAGCAACATCCGGCCCAGAGCCAGGCTGCTGCATATTTCATCGTCTTAGCCATCAATGACGCCAGGAAAACAATGTGCTCAGTCCTCCATGTCCTTAGGTTCCACTTTTTCAGATTCAGCAAATGGTTGCACAAAGATGTTCCATGTCTTTATCAACCTCCAATGAACCTCATTTGATAAGCAATGTAGTGTAAAACTATTTACGGAGCATGCATTATAATATCTATTAAGTTAAGGGTGGTGATTTGGAGAACATTCTATGCAAATGCTGCAGAATTTTATTTTAATTATTATTTATATGTTTATTTTCTATGTATACATGCATGCATGTATGGGTATACATGTCAAAAGCAGAGGACAAATTGCAGGGATCTGTTCTCTCACGGTGTGGGTTCCAGGGATCAAACTGAGGTCATCAAGCTTGGCAACAAGCACCTTTACCTGCAGAGCCATCTCATCAGCCCCTAATTATTATTATTATCATTTTGTTATTAAAAAAGTTTGAGATATGCAAGATAGGCAGGCCAGGACTTGAGTCCAAGGTCAGAAAGAACAGGTTGGTGGGAGTAGATGGAGTTTGGCTCTGAGGAAAGGTGCTCTATGATGGGGACTGTCATCCCCATGAAGGGTGGAGGTCTCCTCTCTCGGTCTGGCACAAAGAGAAGGCTCTGGGAAGGGCAGGGACAATCTGTAGTTGAAAGGTTGTTTGTGGGCTGACAAGATCTGGAAGCACACAGGAGAAAGAAAGCCTCTGGCGTGTCTGTGAGGGACTGTGGAGATTAGGTTAAGTGAGGTAAGAAGAACATGAGCAAGACCATCCCCGTGGGCTGGGGCCGGACTGAAGACAAAAGAGAAAGCAAGCACCAGCATCCATCTCTCTGCTTCCTGACTGAGGACGCAGTGTGAGCAGCCGCCTCACACTTCTGCTGCCATGCTTTCCCTACCAACTATGAGCCAAAATTAACCTTCCTCCAGTTGCTTTGGTCAGATATTCTGTCACAAGAAAATTAATAAGATGCATAGAATGTGGGAGTCAGATGTCAATCAGGAGGTGGGACAGGTCTGACCCACAACAAGGAGTCAGTTGGACAGAGGAGGTGTCACCTTGCAGACATGTAAGGTGGCTTGGTCAATTCAGTGACAGTTTTTCTATGGCTCCTGTGACCTTTCACAGTATCCTAAGCCCTTGTCTGGATATGAGGAGAGCAAAGAATCTCTAGTATTCCCCCCTCTTCTTTATTTGGGAAAACTGGGCTGGGAAGATAGCGTGGTTGGTAAAGTGCTTGCATGCGTGACAACCTGAGTTGGATCTTTAGAACCCACATTAAAAAAAACAGCTGGGCATGGTAGCAGGTACTTGTAACCTCAGCAATGGGGATATAGACACAGGCAGATCTTGGGACTTAATGTTCATCTAGTTTAGCTGAAGTGGCAAGCTCCAAGAATAAGGGAGAGCCCATCTCAAAAAAACCCAAAAGGTGGTTAGAATCTGTTCTCTTGTAAACATTCAAGTATGTGATTACCTATATACACAAACACACATACACCATTCCATACAGAATGCTGGCTAATTTTAACTTAAGCTATAGTCATCCAAGGGGAGGAAGCCTCAATAGATATATTGCCTCTGTAAGATCTGGCTATAAACAAGCCTGAAGGGCATTTTCTTTATTAGTGGTGTGTGTGTGTGTGTGTGTGTGTGTGTGTGAGAGAGAGAGAGAGAGAGAGAGAGAGAGAGAGAGAGAGAGAGAGAGAGAGAGAGAGNGGTGTGTGTGTGTGTGTGTGTGTGTGTGTGTGAGAGAGAGAGAGAGAGAGAGAGAGAGAGAGAGAGAGAGAGAGAGAGAGAGAGAGAGACCCTTTGAACTGTGCAGCTGACCTGGGAGTTTCTAGCCCTGAAGTCCAACATTGGAGATGCCTAGATTTTGCAGTAAGGCGGGACCAATGGCTAGAGAACGACTCAGGAATACAGTGCTCCTTTTCCAACAGTTTTTATTTACTTTTAATCTTTAGACTACAGGGCTTCATGTAGCACAGGCTGGCTTTGAACTCTGCCTTGAAATTCTGATCCTCCTGCCCAGATGTCTACAATCAGAATCCTGAAGATTCCTTCAGTATGCATCATACAATCCTTTGCTTTGGTAAGTTTTTCTAGCAGTGGGCTTGTTTCTATCCCAATCTAAGCACTCCCACTGTGCTGAAGACAGAAGTACTGTCTTTTTTTTTTTTTGAAGACAGAGTGTCTTTATATAGCCTTGGCTGTCCTGGAACTCACTCTGTCCTAGAACTCACGCTGGCCTCAAACTCACAGAGATCCACCTACTTCTGCCTCCTGAGTGCATGTGCCACAGCCTTTTTAAAGTGCTATCCTTAATGCATGGCACTAACAGGTGCAGGCCAAGCTCATGAGACAATTCCTGTGGCTGCTGGCCTAGTACCTCTTCCTGAGCATTTTCTGTACAGGAAGACTCTACCTTGATCTTTAAACAGGTAAGGAAACAGGCCTGGGGCAAAGCAGTGATGACCCAGGTAAGAACACAGGGAGCCTCAGAGTCTATTACTCCAAGATACAAGGGCCCTCTAATTACCTCCTTCTCCCCTAAGTACTATGCTGGTGTGGGAACTGTTAAGAACAGGGTACGTGGCAGAAGCTAAGGAAAAAAAAAAAAAAACCAAAACTACAAAAAAACTGGTGGTTATCATACTCACACCCCTACCACCCTACCCCGACCCCCACACCTCAGTCCACTTCTTAGCTCCTTCTCCCAGCTCCCTTTCATGTAAGTGTAAAAAACTCCACACCATTCACCTGTGGCTTTGTTTCCTCCATGGTCCCCATACTCCCTTCACTGCAATAAGTTATATGATGGTGTTCTTCACCCCTAGCTGAAGGGCTGAACAGCAAATCTGCACAAGCTAGTCTGGAAGGCTACAGAACATTTGTAGGAAAACACAAATCCTTCCTCTTCTACTAGCTGGCACCAGAAGTCTGCATTGGGGCAGCACATAAAAGACTTTTTTTTAAGGTAACTTAAAAATGAATAATTCAGAGGTTCCCATTCTATTTGTGAAGTCAGACAAACAGTTTGACTGGGGCCAGACTTGCTGGCCCCACGCAGACCATCCTTTCCCTTCATTCTGACCTCAGCGGATTTGGCCTCACTTCTTTAAGGATGCCCTCCATCCTGTCTACTCGCTAAAATACCACAGAGGAAGTCCACAATACTCCGATGGAAGGAAAAAAATAGAAAGGTTAATTGCAAGATAAAGTTTTCCCTTGGAGTCAAGCAAATAGTAAATCAGGGCACTATAGCAATTCTGGGCTTGTAAAAAAACATCCAAACAATAAAGTATCACGTGGAGGGAAATGGCCTGACTATCAGGCTGTTAAATAATAGAGCTTTTTGTACAAACCTGAGTCTTAAAAACACATCTTCTCCCCTTTACTCAGACTCCACTCTCAGAACCTTATTGTTTCAGGATTTTTCCTTACAACTACTTTAAATACTTCATGGAAGTAGGCATGATGAAAATGGTAGGTAAGACAACAGTTTCTCACTTGGTTACGAGATTATTTTTAGAAGGTGTGTGTCTGTATAATGAGAGAGACACTGTGTATGTATATATGCCTATATCCTTTTAGTCTTATATTAAAGGAATCACTCTTTAAGTTTTAATTGTCATTATAATGTGTGTGCATGTGCATGCCATATCACACCACTGCATGTGGAGGTTAGAAGACAACTTTCATGAGTCAGTTTTCTCCTTCCACCTTTACCTAGGTTCTGGGGACTGAATGCAGGTTGTCAGGCTTGTGTGGCAAGTGCTTTTAAATGCTGAGCTATCCCATCAACCCTCTCTTTTAAGATTTGTTATTAACACACATACACGTTTTTTTGAGACAAGGTTTCTCTGTGTACCCCTGGCTGTCCTGGAATTTGTTTGTAGATCAGGCTGGCTTTAACTCAGATCTGCCTGACTCTTGTCTCCCAAGTGCTGGGACTAAAGGCATGTGCCATCATGCCTGGCCCTTGGAAGGGAGTCTTAATGGGTAAGCCATATACTCCTGCTTTCCATCATGGCTGGATAATGTTGGTTGATAGAATCTCTTCAATGGGACAGGTCAAATCTTTGGTTTTATAACGTATGCTTTTAGTTTTAACTTTTTATTTTTACCATTACAACTATTATTATATTGTGTGTATGTGTAAGACTGCAGTGTGCATGTGCCAAGGCATGTATGTGGAGGTTAGAGGGGAATTCTGGGGAGTTGATCCTCTTCTTCCACCTTTATATGGGCTCTGGGGATTGAACTCAGATAATCAGGCTTGCAGAGCAAGTTCCTTTACCTGCTGAGGCATTTTGCCTTTGATCAGCACTGTACAATGTCACTGTTGCTCTGGAGAGGAAATGGAGTTCATTTTTAAAAAGACAATTAAAGGAGGACCCTGGATACCCAGATGACAGATTTCTGAGTTTAGGGGAAATAAAAAGGGGGGGGGGTTGAAAATAATACAATGACAAGAACATTGTTAGTCAGTGTATGTCTCCTCCTGGGATCTACTACCCACAATTCATGCAAGGGTGGTGATTTTTCTGCTAAACAGCGGAATATAGTTGGAAATGGCCTTGTGTGGTGGGGAACACCTGTGATCGTAGCATTAAGGAAATAAAGGCAGGCAGATTCGTGTTCAAGGCCAGCATCCATTATACACCTTGCTGGAGGCCAGCCTGGACTATACAATGCCTTTTCAAAACAAAACAATTCCCCTCTCTGAAAAGAAAAAAAAAGCTGGACAATCTAAATAACTTATGAGAATTCATTGGTAGGAATCCTCGAGTTCAGTATGGATGTTCTAGAAGAGTGGGTCTCGCTGCAGAGGGAGGGTTAAGGTAATGTAGTGTAATTTGCTGCTATTTGGACATGGCCTGTGATTACAGTACTGTATAGAATGGTAGAACACTGAGATACACTTTTAAAAGGCCTCAGATGGGCTCACTAAGGTGAACCTCAATAAGAAAAGATCTGAACACTCAGGTGCTGAGTTAATACGGTAAACTCTTTCTGAAATATAGCAGGAAGTTATTAGGAGTCAGACATCAAGGTCATTCTCAGCTACACTGCAAGGGAGAGGCCAGCCTGGGCTACATGAGAACCTGTTTCAAAACATCGCCTGTTCCTGTTGTCACCAAAGGTTTGAAAAAGTCACTACATATGGATAATATGGTTGCCAAGCAATTCAGTTTAGCAAATGGGTGGTTAGAGATGAGGCCAACAAATTTCATTTATTTATTTATTTTTGGGTAAAGATAAGAAAATAAGTTCCCATATGCCAATTGTAAATATCTGGAAAATATAATAAATGATCTAAAATGGGGATATAATTATGAAACATGGGGGAATTAAAACAATGAGGCATATATTTGACCTATAAAAATCAAATTACAAAATGCTAGTACAGAGAAAGAATAATGAATGACATTATACATTTGCGGGTGTGGTAAATAAGGGTAAATTTATTGCCTGAGTTAATTTATAAAACTTGGTAAAATGATAAGAGGCATTCTGTAAAAATTAAGTGAGCAAACAGTGAAGGCATAAAAAACAACAACAACAACAAAAAACCCCAACGGAAACAGTAAGACAGTATACAGACATGGAAATTAAAGATTGTATGCAACTTCTCAGGATAAAGATTTAGGCAGATAGAGTGAAATTATTGGCAGAAGTCAAAGACATGTAATTATCATTCTTCTACTGCCCTCTTTTTTTCAAGACAGGGTTTCTCTGTATAACAGCTCTGGCTGTCCCGGAACCTACTTCTTGATCAGGCTGGCCTTGAACTCAGGGATTCACCTGCCTCTGCTCCCAAGTGATGGGATTAAAGGCATGTGCCACCACTGCCTGGTATGAGTAATTTTTTATATCTGATTTGCACCATGCAAAATATTAGACAAATTTGGGTTCCAATATGGTGAGTTGGGTTTGGTGCTACATATCTGAAACTATAGGCTTTGTGCTCACAAGTGCAATGCCACATCTCATTCAAACAGAATTCTAAAAAATGAATTTAAAACTAAGATCTCATGTAGGCTAGGCTAACTTGTTATGGAGACAAAGATGACCTAGAACTCTGAGTGCTAGGATTAAATGCATGCACTACATGTCCAATTTATATAATAGTGGAAATTGAACCGAGGGATCTCCATATATGATAGGTATACACTCTATGCACTGAGCTACAGCTTCAGCCCTAAAATATTTTAAATATATGCATTTACAAAGAGCAACAATTACTTCCAAGAACAGTTAATAGAATGTTAAAAGAAACATAAATTTGTACTCTATCAGGCTGTTCTTTAGTGGGATGATAAACAACACTACTAGTGACCAATCAGTATTGTGCTGAGTATTGGAAGTGTCTGTGATATAACTGAATGTGATGAGAAAACAGCTCTACATCTGAAATTAGCCTGGTTTGTTGACTACCTTTACAAATGAGAGAAAATCGCTCTACCACACATTGACAATCAAGATGTACTATTTCTGGGTCTAGATTCAAATCTCCCTGAATTCTCTCCACAGACTCCATGCTCAGTGAGGAGGGAGACAGCCCTGAGCATACCCAGAGCTAAGAGTTAGAGGTGTGGAAGAGCACGGATTCGGGGGTGGGGGTGGGGCTGGTTTTGGCATGGGATGGAGCTGTTAAGGCAACTGCATTGTGATCTGGGCCTTGTCCTTGGAGGCAGGAGAGTAAGCAAGGGAGGATCTTAACCAGGGCAGCCCAGCACAGGATTATTATATTTTGGACACTTTTAGCAGATCCTGGGAAGGTAGATTCATCCAGAGAGAAAATGGCAGCAGAGAGACAAGTTGATAAGATATAGAAAGGATGCTGAGTGAGGAAAGACTCAGATTATGGTGGTAACAGCAGAGCTAAGAAATAAGAAATGAAGATAGCTGTGGAAGAGGGACTGATGTAGATTGAGATAGGAGGGCAGCAGAGAGTCAGGAAGGACCCAAGGTTTGTGGAATGAAGGAAAAAATAATGATCTCAAGTGGGAGGTGACACAAACCACAGAGGGACAGCAGCTGCACCGAAGAGGAAAGTTATGAAAGGCAGTTTGAAATGCCTGTGGTACAAACATCTACCTAGGAGAGAACAGAAAAGGCTTTCTCTTCTGGGCATTACACATTTTGCTATTGCTTTGTAAAACATATACATTGTATATATCTTACAATTTTTCCCATCCATTTACCTTTCATCCATCAATTTATCTGTGCACTGATCCATATATTCGCTCTTTCCACCATTCACCTATTTGCCATTTACATCTACCCATCCATCACCTCATTTAATCTATCCAGTTTATTCACCTATAGATTTTTGTTATTATTTTGTAAGAAATATATGCTAACCCTTTATCTGTCTTATAAATTGTAAATAGTTTATCCATGTCTATCTACCCATTTATTTCATGCATTCATGGACTTCTACCCACTCATCTATCAGTCCATTATCCCTTCCTCCCATCTATACATCCACTCTACTGAACTCTTAATATTTTGTTATGGCTTTGTAAGAAACAGATATTAACCATTTTTCTACTTACACACTGTAGATGTTTTATCTATCCTTGTCAGTCTTCTACCCATCTTGTCCACCATCCACCCCCAGAAATCTTTGAATATCCCACAGGTTTTCTACTTTTGGCATCAAGCTTTAAAAAAAAGGTCTCTTCTGCTCCCTTATTATATAAATCCTCACCTAAAATCTCTCTTAGTGTTTTCATGATTTCTTTTACATGTATATATTTAAGACATCTAGGCTTTAATTGGCATAGAGCACAGCCCTAGCTTATTATCTACATACTCAGCCATTTGTTCTACTGCTTGTTGAAGATTCCATCCTTCTCCAATTTATTTAAGCTTGAACAATTTTTATATACAACTTATTCTTAATTTTGAAAACTTCAAAAATATAGAAACCTCCTGAGGGGAAAAAATAACAATCAACCATATGGTCCAAACCAGAATTAGCCACTGAATACAAATGGTCCCTTTTCCATTGTTAGCGACCAGCTCTGGACTTCTGATTCCATTTGTACTTTTCATAGAAACTGGAGAGTCTCCAGTCTTATGTGTATTCTGTAAGCCTTGCAGATCGTAAAGCTTTTTTAAGGGTGGGAAGATCACAGAAATACATTCAAGTAAGAACAGCCATGGTGGAAAAAAAAAAAAAGTGAAAAGGTAAAAACACACACTATCTGATGAGATTTTGAGACCATGCCCTGCTTTGTGCTCCAGGCTGTTTGGCGAACATTCCAAACACAATAGAGTTTTAATTTTCTCTTCCAACTCCTTAGGGTTAGCTTTCTGGAGATAAGAGGACACCAGCATGGTTGTTGGGGGGTTAATTCTCACTGTGTTGAGTGCCCCCAAGTCCTCACTCTGCTCAACCGAGCATTAAATCTGTAGGCTCAGGAGAGCAATGTGGCTGGCTGCAAGAGCGATGCCATAACGTTTAGCATTAAAAATTCATTCTGCAGGCTCGCTTCAGAACTAGCGGTCTGGTGGGGGAAATATGAGACACCCCACTGTCTTTCTGGCAAATGGAGACATTCCTCAACATCCAGCACCTTAGGAAGAGAATGAAAGGGCAAACAAGCCTTGAAGGAAAACAATGAGCTCAATTATTTGGCTCTGCTCTGGCTTTCCTATAGGAAACATTTCATTCTGCTTCCTAAAAGTTTGAGAGTCGGAGATGGCCCAAGCACAAGGACCTGGGTTTAGTGGCACATGATTGCTGGAGAGATGAAGACAGGTGGATTCCAGGCCACTGGGGAGACCCTATTTCAAACACCAATGTGGGTGGTTCCTGAATAACAACTGCGGTAGTCCTTTGTCTCCACATGCATGAACATATATGCATGCGCCTACAAAGTTTCTTACAAGCTATCTTAGAATGAGGGCCCTTGGGTAGCCAACTGTTCAGTATCTCTCTTGATTTGATGTAACCAGCCTAGAATCCCTGAGTTCTCCAAGACAAATACCTTTGAAGCTCGCCTAGATGCTACTGGGTCTTTCACACATATTTCTGCCACTGCAGAGTCAGAGTAAGGTAAGGTAGGAGGTCCCTCACACTGAATGAATTGTTCACACTTCAAAACACGAGTCCTACACAAATGTGACATTTTGACACTAAACTACAGTCACCATGGATACTGACTGTATTAATTTGCATCTCTGTTACTGTGATAAATACCATGACCAAGAGAAAGCTGGTGAGGAAAGGGTTTATTTCATCTCTCACAGTTTATAGCCCATTATGACGGAAGCCAGGGCAGGAACTCAAGGCAGAAACCTGGAGGAAGGAACTGAAGCAGAAACTACTGAGGAATACTGCTTACTGGCTTGCTTAGCCTGCTTTCTTTGACAATTATCTGCCCAGGGGTAACACTATTCACAGTAGGTTGGGCCTTCCCACATCAATCATTAATGAAGTAAATGGCTTTAGAGACAGGGTCTCTCTAAGTAGCCCTGGCTATTCTGGAACTCACTGTGTAGACCAAGCTGGTCTTGAACTCACAGAGACCCTTCGGCCTCTGTCTCTGGAATGCTGGGATTAAAGATGTGCACCACCTGGTTTCCACAGTTAATTTTAAGATGTTTATTAAGGTGTTAATACCTCTGGGATGGTTTGAACTTGAAACTTTTGATCCTCATAGTACCAGCACCTAAATGGCAACTAGTTCAAATTTCAAAATGTAGAGTCCAAGGGCTGGGGAAATGGCTTGGCTGGTAAAGAGCTTGTTGTTCAAATATGAGGGCTGAGTTCAATACCCAGAACCCATAAGAAAAAGCTGGGCATTGTAGTACACACTTGTATTCCCAGCAGTGAGAGGCAGGCAGAGGCTGATCCCATAGGCTTGCTGGCCAGACAGTCCAGCTTACTTGTTGAGTTCCAGGAAAACAAGGGGGAGGGGCTGCATCCGAGGAGAGGCAGACAAGGTTGTTTTCTAACCTTTACATGCACTCATATGTGCATCTGTGCACACAGGCACAGGTTTGTACACACATGGACACACAAAGTAATAAAAAAGTGTCTTCTGGGTTTGGACGCAGGAAGCCAACCTCTTCATTTTAGTCCCATCCAAGAAGACTGAAACAGAAAAGCCAACACCGAGTTTTAGATGTGAAGCAGAACCCTTACACAAGGATGGAAAACGCCAGGAATTCTACCAAATGTACTAATGCCTCTGGAAATAGAAATAAGACATTGGCGGAAAGTCCAGGTCTGACTAAACTATTCAAGTCCATACCCTTAAAATCACACATGATTTGCTTCTGCTTTTAGAAAAATTAATCCAACCAGGATAATTAATTACAGCAACTCACACTGGAAACTGATGATTCATTAGAAAGATGGAGAACAATTACATTCTGAAAGTGATGGGAAATGAATGCCACTGAGGTTTCAGGACACCTCCCTTTGTCTTCCCAAGTTTACTGGGGTGTGTGTGTGTGTGTGTGTGTGTGTGTGTGTGTGTGTGTGTGATCATGGCCACAGAATTCAGGATCAGCCAGGGATACAGAAGGAGATACTCCCACTGCCCTCAAAAGCTGAATGTGCAGTACATGTTATGTCTTTAATCCCAGCATTCAGGAGGCAGAGGTTGATGGATCTTTGTGAGTCCAAGACCTGGTCTACACAGTGAGTTTTAGGCTAGCCCTGTCTCTAAGCACCATTGACAAAGAAAAGGGAGGTTTGGCAGCTCAGGAGTTAAAAGCACTGGTTGCTCTTCCAGATGACCCAGGCTCAGTTCCCAGTACACACAACTGTTTTTAACTCTAATTGTAGAGGATTTGATGTCTCTTACTGGCCTCCTTGGGCACCAGGCATGCATGCGGTACACAGACATGTGTGCAAGAAGAATACCACACAAGCAAAGAAAAAAAAATTAAAAGAGTCAAAGGATGCAACATTAGTGTAACATGACAGACAGATCATAATAGCCATGTGATTCTTGGGCATATAGTCTTGGTCAGATAGTCTGGCCCAGCCTAATTTCCAGAGTAATTCATGTAGAACTATAAAGAAAAGGATGGTAAAATCATAAACAATAGGCTTTGCCAGGAAGACACTGAATGTTTCACAGAAATCTGCTGTCACCATTAGCCCTCACACAGGTTAACAAGGCCATTATAGAGGAAGCCTCAGAAAGGGACATTATTCCCTTTGCTGAGGACGAAACCAAGGCCCTGTACGTGCTAGATAATCACTCTTGCTGAGTCATGCCCCCAGCCCCTCACTGGGAGATTCTAGGCACATCCGTGCCCCAGAGAACTACGAGGTCCTGTGCAAAACAGCACTTCACTTCGAGCTGAATGGAGGAGGCAGGAGCCTGACTGGGTGCTGCCCGCCATGCCTCATTCATGCAGTTAACATAGTAAGGGCTTTCTTAATGACTGCCACAAACAGCAAGTGTGGTGACATTTGAAAATCTACTGTGTAATAGTCCAGAAACATCTGTCTAAGGGCTGCTGCCACCTCTGCTCACCAGCATACTAGCCACACTTCCCATTGGACAGTCATACTGGGAACCTCTGGCTTCCTCTTTCAGTTTCTGCTTCCTTGTCCTCTGTTGGAGCACAGAGGTCCCATGCCTGCAAATCAGTTTGGGTTCTCTGAGCAATCAGCTGAACTGACTAAGAGAAGTCTTGTCTTTCCCAGAGCAATGGATATGATACTCACTGGTCACACACAGTACAAAGAACATATTTCAAAATAAATCCAAGTATTTCTTCATCAATGTTGCTTTTGTAATGTGCTATTTGCATATATAATGTCTTTTCTTGAAAACAAGCAGAGGAAAGGAATACAACATGAAAAAGCTTAAGGAAAATTTGGGAGTAACAGAGTAATATTAGCTGTAGAAAGAGTATGTTTGTTCCTCTCCCTCTTCTGTGCCCAGTATGAGAGGGAACTGAACCCAGAGCTTGAACATATTGGGCATGCACTCTATTATTAAACTATACCCATCTGTCAAAAAATTGAATTTTTTTTTCTGAGACTGGATTTTATGTAGCCCAAGCTGGCCTCAAAGTTGCTATGTAGCTCAGGACAAATTTTAACTTTGATCTTTTTGCCTTTACCTCTTGAGTGTTGGTGGTTAAACCCAGGGCTTCACACATGCTAGCTAGGCAAGGACTATACAACTGAGCCACATCTCCGGTCTTTAACCTTAGGTCGGAGTGTAGCATTTTATCACAACTTAATCTTCCTTTTTACTCTGCCCTTGTGGTCTAGAAGGTGTTCCAGGGCTCTCCTTGTTCACCCAGGCCCACTGTAGAGGGAAAACTGAAATAAGAAGTCTGGGGCTGGGTAGAGGGCTTGGTGGGTAAAAGTGCTTTTCTGCCAAGTTCCATGACCTGAGATCCATCCCCAGACTCCACATGGTAGGAGAGAACTGGCTCCTACAAGTTGTCTTCTGATCTCTACATGTGCACAATAATACAGTGTACACATTCCCCCACAAAAGGTTTCAAAAAATACAAATGAAAATGGGAATTCTTGTGCTCAATTATATGGTGTCTTAAACTCAAGGGGAAGTGAAAGATTATGAAACAGAAGCGGAGGAAAGTGGGCAGTGTATGAGGTGTTCAAGGCCCTTCTAAGGGTGGCAGCCATTGCTTGCTGAAAGCAGTCCTAGGGAACAGCGAGAACGGTAAAATCCACACTGACAGACTTTATAAGATGCAACTTTAAGGTCCTTAAGGTGCTACATATGCATTTGCTGTGGGGAGAATGGGACTCAGGGCTGATCATTTGGGGAGGTACATTAAAAAAAAAAAAGCTGAAATAATCCATTTATTTAACCCAGCAATGGTTATAATGTGAGGGCCTGCAATCCGCTCACACAACAACTGTTTGGCAAGCCCCCCCTCCCCCCCGCCGTGTTCCAACAAATATTAAACTGTGCTTGCCATTTGTCTACGGAATCTTGCATTAATAAACATGAAGAAGAACACTTTACCTCCCACTCTCAGTGATGGGACCAAACAAAGACCAGCTGTACTCATCAATGGGGCCTTGTTCTGTGCATAAAGGCTAATTACATTTTGCTTCAAGCCTACACATGGAAAACTTTACTGCCACTGTCCCTATCACAGCCAGCCAAGCAGTCCCAGCTGACGTACAGCTGAAATGACTGCAAAAGCAGCAGTTAGGGTTGGGGGTGGAAGGCTCCAAGTGGCCTTGTTGCCTTTGACCTACATCCCCCCAAGGGTCTTGAATAGCCCAAATTGGCCTCTAACAGTATAGCTGAAGCTGACCTTTAACTCGTCATCTTCCTGGCTTCCACCTCCCAAGTGCTGCGATTAGAGGCATGTGCCACCACACCTGGTTCTTGTAGTATTGAAGATTGACCCCCAAGGCCTTGTGGATGCTAAGCAAGCACCCTATCAACTGAGTTACAGCCCCAGTCCCTGTGGTTTCTTTCTGAATGGGGGAGAGGGAAGGTCAGTGGTCTGAATGACTGACACATTTCAGACTAACCTTCTCCAAGAGGCATACATGGGATTCTGCTGTGAGCACCCCAGGCCTTGCCATATTGCCTCTGCACACACTTCATCACTCTCCATAGCTACTCAGTGATGCAGCTGCTCTTATGCCCCTTGTCCAAGAGACAAGAGGCTCTGGAGGAGGTCACAGTGTGTACAGGAAACAGAGCAATCACTCCCAGAGCAGTCTTTCCTCAATGCCTTTTCTATGTCTCCTACCTCCCTTTCTAGGTTTGTCAGCATGCGTTGAAGCATTCTTTTTTTTCCCTTAAAAAAAGATGTTTAAAACCATCCCTGGTGTGTGTACACGTGCACATGAATGTGGATGTAGAGAGGTCAACCTTGTGTGTTGTTCCTTAGGAGCCATCCACCTTTTTTTTTTTTTTTTTTTTTTTGAGATAGGACCTCTGATGGGGTCCTGAGGTCAGTTAATATAAGCTGCTGTTCAGGGAGCCCCAGGGATCTGCCTGTCTTTATGTCCCCAGTGCTAGAATTTCAAGGGAACTTTACCAAGCCCAGCTCTTATCTGGGTTCTGGAGATCAAATTTAGGTCTTCATGCATCCATGACAAGTACTTCCCAGCCTGAGTCACCTGCCTAGCCCCAATCAGTACTTTCTTTTTCTAATCAGAGAAATAAATTTTCAGCCCAGTCTAGTTGGACTACCTTTCCACATCCATCAATCCACTATTTTCAGAACTGTGGCAGGTCTTCCAAGAGACCAATGTGGCCTTGCTCTTTCACAGACTTCTTATATTTAGAAATTACTCATTGAGTCCCACATCCTTGCCAGGTACAGCAGCACATTTACAGCCCCCAGCTATTGCAGAAGCTGATGAAGGAATTATCTCTTGACCCTAGGAGTTTCAGATCAGCCTAAGTAGTGCAGTGAAACCCCCTCTCAAAAAAGAACAAAGGAGGACTAGGAATGTGTCTCAGTGGGTAAAGCACTTGCCATGCAAGCAGGACGACTGTGGTTCAGAGCCCTAGGACTCATCTGAATCCTGGATTGGCTTGGTAGGCTGCCTGAATCCAGCACCAGGGAGGCAAAGACATGATATCCTTGAAGCAGGTTGTTGCATCAGTGAGCTCTGGGTTCAAGTGAGACCCTGACTCAAAATATCTAAGGTGGAGAACTGTTGAGGAAAACACCTGACATCAACCTCTGACTTCCACATCCAGCTGCACATATGTACACATGTACCCACATACATGCACACTCATAACATATGCACATCAAAAGCTCTCAAAAGACTGCTAAATCCATAATCACGAACACCCAAGGTTGTCTTCTGACCTCTAAAGGTATGCTGTTGCATACACACATAGAAACATAGACAAGAAAACAAGTACATACAAGAAAGTAGTACAGTTTGGCAATAATAAATAGTGATATAAACAACTATATTTCCAAACTCACTAGGACTTAGGCCAATCAAGACAGTGATGTGAAGTGGAAGGAGGAGGCACACACTGATTAACATGCTGTCTACACATCAGGGTAGCCAGGGCTATGTAGAGAGCCAGAGTTAAAAAAAAAAATAACAAAAGAAAAGAAAAATATTCAGTTACTGAGAAAAATGATCAGTTTAGTAGGATAAAATCCAAGCAGAAATGATCACATTACATGAAGATAAAACACTGACAGAAAAGGGGGCAGGGTCCAGGAGTTTTATCATGGCAGTTGATGTGGTTTCTTCTGTGGAAATGTGTTGCAGGTGAGAAAGTCTATGAGCTTTCAAAGGGTGGGAGTAGCATGTGTGTCCTCCAGTTGGATGATGACAGCTGCTCTTAGATGGTCCTGTCTTTGGGATGGAAGGAGGTAAGCCCGAAGTCATAGAATTTACTCCCTTAGACTGAGCTCATTTGTACTTTTCAAGCCTAACTGTAGAGCATGGAGGGAGGAGAGTGATGGCCTAAAGGTTTTTATGAGGTTTAGCTATGCTATCAAGTCAGCCAGCTAGGGAGACTGATGAGGACATCTGGGTCTCTGTGAATAAGTTCTAAGTTATCTAGTGAAGTTTGACTGCAGGTCTGGGAACTAACTGGGCCTTAAGGTCTGGACTAATAAACAAAGGAGAGTAGAGGGTCAAGAAATGGCCCCGAGGCTAGGGATATGATGGCTTGCTATGTAAGAATGAGGGCCTAAGTTCAGAACCCTAGCACCCATGTACAAACCTAAGTGTGGTGGCACATGTTGGTACTCCCACTCCTGAGGACTACCTATCCCTAGAGCTCACTGGCCAACAGTCTAGTCCATGTGTGAACTCCAAGCTTATTGAGACATCCTGCTTAAAACAAAAAACGAGGCGAGCTGAGATGACTCAGTGGTTAACAGTACTGGTTGCTCTTCCAGAGGACCTGAGTTGGATACACAACACCCATATGGTGGCTCATAACTACCTGATAGTTCCAATTCCAGGGACTCTGTTGTTATCTTCTAACCTCTGAAAACATCAGGCATATACATGGTACAGACATAAATGTAGGCAAAACATTTATATACATAAAATAAATAAAAAAATAAGTAGCGAGTGATTGAGGAAAATACCCAATGTCTGGCTTCCACAGGCACACAATTCAAGTACACAAACACATATATCACATGAAAAGGACAAGGATTGCTGGGGTGTAAGTCCTGTCTCTCACTACAATAGAGTGGGAACAACTCAGATGTGACAACTCTGATACCTATTGGAGCAACATATGAACAAACCTGTGTTCCCAGTGGCTGGAGGCAACACTGCCGCTGAATACATGTACATTTCTGTGGAAGATCAGAAGAGCCTTCTCCAATGGGAAAAAGCCATGAAAACTTCAGCCTTAGACAGCTTGTCTGAACATTAGCCATAGCTAGCAGACTTGTGGCTGACTCACAACTTAGGACAATATCAGTTCCTCCTCTCTGCTCATCTACAAGGAGGGGTCTGGTAGTAAATGTTCCTGTCACAAGTTACTGTAATGTCTGATGTCATCTTGACAATGGTCAAGTAAGCAGGAAGCATCATTGGCCCAGTCTCATCCCTGAGTGTCCCCACACAGGGAGCCCTGTACAAAGCTGTAAGGCTCAGTGACAAGTATCTTTATGGGCTGTGCTTGTTCTTCCTAAGGTACTCTTCTCCAGACTGTATTTCCACAGAAGTGTCCCACCAATCACATTGCTTGAAAGTTCACCCTTTCCCAGTGTAGAAAAAAGTAAAGCATATGGGCTGGACATGGCTAAGCAGGTAAAAATGCTTGCTGCGTAAGTATGCTAATGAGAGTTTGACCTCTAGCATACAAATGAAAAAACCCAGGTTCAATTCCTAGCCCCCACATGGTGGCTCACAATCACCTATAACTACAGCTTCAGAGGATCTGATGTCCTCTTTTGGTTCACACACAATACACAAGACATACAGACCAAGACCAGAAAGGCAAAACACCCAAACCCATAAAATAAAATAAATTAAAAAATAAAGTCAGATGTGGTGCACATCTGTAATCCTAGCACTCCTACAGTGAGACAAGAGGTTGAGACAGGAGGCTCATCTAGAGACTTACAGATAGGCAGAAACAAGAGACCCTGACCTAAAGGGGTCCTCAGACTTCTACATGTGCACTGTGGTATGCACACTCATTTACACAGACACACACGCACACACGAGTGCGCAAAGTCTAGACTTCTTTGTGACCAGGAACAGAAGTTTCAGTGGAATGGATATGATACAAGGGACTTATTAGACTGACATTATATCTTGACAGCATGACAGGAGGTTGAATATCTTCTAAGCCCATCTTCTGTGGATTAGCAATAGCACAGTCATCTTGACCAAATGCAAAAAAACAGAAAAAAACAAAACAAAACAGAGGATGATATCACACAGATACTTACTTTGCAGTAGTTTCTTCATCATATTTGGTTTTCAGGTCAAATAATTCTGTTCGAGTTTTTTCCAGGGCTAAAAGGCAAGGACAGAAACCATGATATAAGATACCAATCTTGTCTGTTTTCAGACAGGGTCGATGTAGCCCAGGCTATCCTTGCGCTCATTATACAGCCAAAGATAACATTGACCGTCTGACCCACCTGCCTCTACCTACTCAGCATGGAGATTACAGATATGAGCCTGTTTTCCTTCATGATGGGGATCAAATCCAAGGATTTCTGAGTACTGGATAAGCACTCTACTGATGGGGTTTCAAATCCTGGATCTCCCTGGGTACAACTCTCCAGTGAGGAGATTACAGGAGTTAGAACACCAGCTGCTCACAGTAAAAAGGAGAAGTACACGAGGATGGGAGACATACAACGGAGGGAGAAGGAAACTCCCTCACCCCACCTTATCTCTCTGAAGTACCTCCTGCAACAGAGAACCACCGTCCAGTTTGCTGCAGACTTTCAGCTTTTAAATGGCTTTTATCATCAAAAATCATTTCTATACCAACTGCAAATACAGTTGCATATTATGTTAATCAAGTTATGTTGGTCAAGTATATGATGAAGGTCACATATAATTATATTGGAGGTAGAAAGTTCCTATCATCTAGGCGCTTTATCGTCTTAGTGCAACACATGACTTGTGAGCCTACAGTGACTCTGGCATGCTACCAGCTGGGTAAAAGCATGCATATGGTAACTGACCACGACTATAAACAGCTCTGCAACTAGCTTATAAGACTTCAAAAGGTTTAGTGTATGTGTGCTCATATCACTGTGTGCGCATGTGTATGTGTTACAAACTTCAGTCTTCTGACGCCACCCACCTTGCAGTTTTTGGAGCAGGGTCTCCCACTGACCTGGAACTCACCAAGTGGGCAAGATTGGCAGATCAGTGAGCTCAGGGACCAACCTGTCTTCACCTTGCTAGGTCTGGGATTATAAGCATGGTCTACCACACATGGCTTTTTACATGGGCTCTAGAGGTTGAATTCAGATCCTTATGTTTGTGTGCTATGGATCTGAGCAAACGCCTCAGCTCCTATTATACTTTCAATTGTTATTTAATACATACCTCTATTTACTTTATTGTGGGCTGGAGAAATGGTTCAGAGGTTAAGCTCTTGTAGAGGACTCACGCTTGGCTCCCAGCACCCATGCTCACAACTGTCTATAACCCCAAAGGGATCAATGCCTCTGCAGCCATCTGCAACTCATATGTATGTACACATGCACAAACCCACACAGACCCAAAGTTTATTTTAAAAGAGTGTGCTCTGTGGTAGGGGCAGAAACCTCATCTATGGACTGTCAACTTCATTTACTGGCTGAACTGAAGAGCAAGGCATAGTGATGCATGCCTGTTATCTCAGCACTGAGGAGGCAGAAGCAGGAGGGTCATGAGGCCCAGGCTAGCCTGGGTTACATGAAGATATTAATAGCTCCATAAATGGGATGGTTAAGAGTATTTTCTGAGGCCCATCTTTTTCCTTAGTGGTCTAGGATGGAAGTCTCTCCATGTCAGGTCAAGGCAGACCAATCAGTTTTCCTTTTAACACACTCAGAAGTAAGGCGGTTGGTAAAGAACTGAGCATGCTTGCCCCTACATAACACCCAGCCAGCCTCAAGAGGCAACTCTCCCATTCACATCCACACAGTGCCTGTGACCATGCTCCTACATCCTCAGCAACAACGGTATTATCTGCTTTAAAAGACGCTGACAGCATGATAGGCAAAACTATCTTTCACTGGTTTATCTGCAAATCCCTGACTGTTAAAAACTGTCAGCTCTTTCCCTTATGATCCACACTGCTTCTCAAAGCTTCCTGCTACTTCACTTGCTCTTCTGCTGGGCTGTTTCTTCATTTTCCAGAATTTTTAAGTGATATATCATGTGTGTAGACATATGTATATACATACATGCATGTATAAGGTGAAGACTGAACCAAAGCTTTTGCCCATACTAGGCAGGTGTTCTACAATTAACCCACACTTGGAGCCCCTCAATGGAAGATTCTAGGCAGGTGCTCTACCACTGGGCAGGCTCCCAGTCCCTTACTGATGGTATTCTAAGCAAAAGCTCCTTTGCAGAGCTACATCAGTAGCTTGGTGTTTGCAGTTTTTGGACATTTATTCATTTGACTGTTAAACTGGTTGTGACTATTTTTTGTCCCTGTAACATTTGTGTTCTAAGTTGGATCATGATGTCTTCTCATTTTTCTCCCCACATTTAAAGATACCATGCTGCTTCCTTCTCAGAAAAGGAAACAAAAAAAAAGAAAGGCAAACTTTGGTATGACCTTTTTTGGTATCTTTTAGAATTTAAAGGTTCTGCTATAACAGTTCTTAACTTCATTTCGGGTAGAACTAAGTCCCCTCACCCCCATTATTGTTCCAAATGAGATGACAGTTCTTGACAGTTTGGTGATTTAGAAGTGTTTGTTGGAAAGAAGAACAGGAAGGATGGCTGGCGCAGGGAGGGAAAAGGCAGGAGAGCCACCCACGTCCACATTAGCAACTCAATGCAGTGACTAATGCAGTCAGGTAGAGCAACCTGGGATTCAGGCTTCAGTTATGTGGGCTCAAGATTCCTAGCTGTAGGATCCCCAGGAGCAACAAGTAGCAGAGGGGCTAGAAACAGGCTAGGAGACTGCCCATGCTTGCCCAGCCTACTTCCATCTTCCACATGTGTCTTCAAATAGGATGGAGAGCATCGAACCTGTTTGCAAAGTCTGGAGTTTGTGCTCGGCTTCCTCCAGCTTTGAGGTGGTGGACATTTGGGTCTCTTGCAGTTTTCTGGGAAAAGAGAGAGAGAGAAAATGAAGCCAAATTGGTCATCTTGTTTTGACTACTGAGATAGGCTGTGTGCCCTGAGCCCCACTGCTCAGCACTCTTCTCAGGGAGGCCCTGCCTCGCCTCCCAGGACAGCTTGAGTCTCTGCATCTCACCTTTGTGAATGCACATTATACAACGTGGAGTGTGTGCACCCTGCAGGACCTGACATGTGTGGCAATCAGTGTGGAAGGTTCTCCTATATGAAACTTGTTCTGAGATAGCAGATATTAAAAAGAAATCAAATAGCATCATCACACACTCATTGTTTTCCTAAGTCGGGAAGAAGAATGATACATTTACATTCTGCTGATGCAGAAAAGGAATCTGTTGGCATAAAGGATGTCCTAAACAGATGTGACAGCTGTCCTTTCCTCTAAAGTGGAGCACAAATGCTACCACAGTGGGTGGGGGTGGGGGAATTCTGAATATCTGAGAGTAGTTTACTATTCCCATGGTCTCCAAATGCTGTCCCAGTCAAGAGACAACATGCTTTCCTCTGTGTCTGCAGCGAAAGAAAAAAAAAAAAATCTAAAAACAAGTTCATCATTTTTATATCCTATGAATTTAATATATGCTCAACACAATAAACTGGGGGTACAAAATAGGAGAAATGATGGCTTAAAAAATAAAGAGTCAAATTTCTGTCACCTCTAGAAAAGCTTTGCCAATACTTCCCATGTGTGTCTATTATAAAATGGGAGGACCCTTAGCCAGGCGGTGGTGGTGCACGCCTTTAATGCTACCACTCAGGAGGCAGAGGCAGTGGATCTCTGTGAGTTCGAGGTCAACCTGGTCTACCTAGTGAGTTCCAGGGCATGCTCGAAGCTACAGAGAAACCCTGTCTCAGAAGACAAAAAAAAAAAAAAAAAAAAAAAAAAAAAAAAGGGGGGGGGGGACTCATTATAAATTATAAAACTGCAGAGAACCAGAGTTCATTTTCCAGTGCCCACATCAGGTGGCTACCAAGTGCATGTGATTAATTCCAGGTTTTTTTTCTGGCCTCTTCCAGCCCTTGCAGGTACCTGGACACACACTGAAACATATTCATACATATACACATAATTAAAAACAAGTCTTAAGAAAATCCCACTTTAAAAATTATATGATCATGTATGTGTGTGTGCCCATGTGTCCATGTGTGCAAGCTAGAGGCCAATGCTTGTATCTTCTTCAACTGTCTCTTGACTTATTTTTGAGACAGTGTTCCTCACTGAACCCTGATCTCAATCCAGTTGCCTTAGCAATCAATCCACCTGTTTCACACCCCAGTTCTGGAAATACAGTTGTGTTGCAGTACCTGGCTTTTTTATATGGGTACTGAAAATTTGAACTCAGGCCCTCAAGCTTTTGTAGCAAGAATTTACCAACTGAGCCACCTCTCCGGGCCCCAAGGCCTTTTGTTTGTTTGTTTTGTTTTGTTTGTTTTTGTTTTGTATTTTGAGGCAGAGTCTCTCACCTAGGCCTTGGCTGTTCTGGAACTCACTATGTAAACCAGACTAGCCTCCAAATCGCAAAGATCCATCTGCCTCTGCCTCTCAAATGCTGGGATTGAAGACGGTACCCCCAATTAAAAAAAAAATACCAAACACTACAAGAGGATAAAAAGTACAGTCTTTCTTAATTCTTTTACTCCTCAAAGTTCCCTTGTCCCTTTCTACAATGCAACAGTATAGTAAGTAACTACAGGCACACAAACTACATAAAAGGCATGTGAATTAATACACAATCCACTAACACAACAGACTGACAAGTCTTATGCTACTGAACAACGTAGCATACAGTAACATGTAACAGTATGTATGAACTAAATTAAAATGTAACAAAGATATATAGTGCAATATAAGTTCCTTTCCCCCACTTACTTTTATGGAGGGGAGGGTTGAGAAGGGACTCCCTTTAGCTAAGGCTGGCCTTCAACTCTAGAACTCTCTGCTTCAGCCTCTTGTGTACTGGATCATGAGACATGAAACTACCCTTTCTTTTACTTGTGTGCTTAGCAGTCTGCCTTTCTCTTCATCACCAGTTTGTTCTGCTTCAGCATATATTGCTACCCCTCATTCTCAGTGGCAAACAGAACCAAAATGCCACAGATACCTAAGACAGTTTAGTTTCTTTCTGCTAAAATTTCGTCAATTTATGTTTTTGGCTAACTTGGAGAGTTGGAAAAAATTTTAACAGAGTAATTTCAATGGTCACAAGCTTTATGTAATTGTTTTTGCTTTTGGATAGATATTGAGAACTTCCCAATTAAAATCCTCTAATTTAAACTCCTGCCAATGTGTTTTTGTAAACCCTGCCAACACTGGATAAAATCAAACTCAATATTTATTGCTGTCTCTTTGTATGCTCAACTATCGACTCTGCCCACTTTTAGAAGGTTGTTACTAGTTTTGTTTGTTTGTTTGTTTGTTTATTGCGATTGGGTCTCAGGTAGCCAAGGCTGGTCATGAACTCCCAATCTTTTTGCCTACACCTCCTCAGTGATGGGATTACTGGCATGTACCATCATGTATGGCAAATAGAACTGATCATTTCTTTCCATTAATCTGTAAGAGCTCTGAGTATATGCAGAAGAGCTTGGGGTTGGTGGCCAAGAGCTCTTGCTACTCTTTTTAAAAAGACCGGGGTTTGGTTCTCATCACCCATATGAGGCAGCTCATCACTGTCTTAACTCCAGCTCTAGGGGATCTGATGCCCATTTCTGGCCTTCACAGGCACTGCATGCATAAGGTGCACATAGATTCATACAGGCACACACACAAATGAAAGAATATATATGCACATGCACTCTCCTGTACCAATTCACATACAGATACACATAGTTAAAAATCAATAAATAAAAGTTCACCCATTATCTTATGCAGTATAAATATATTTTCTCTCTTTGATATCTTTAAAACCTTACTGTTATTGGTTTTTTAAATTTTGTTTTAAATATTGGATGGTTATATTGGTATACTTTTTCAGATATTATTATAAAGAATTTTTTAACTTCAAAAATATTTAAAAATATGTATCAAAGTTCTCTTTTGATATATAATGAATTAATTACTATTTGCTGGGATTACAGACATAGTCACTATGCGTGGCTCCACATGATTTTTTCTGCATGTAAAGAAAGGTAATAAAGGCAAAGTTTTGTTTTCATTTCTTTCCCTAAACATTATTTTCTTTTAATATAATCAATCCCTTTACCTAATTTGAATTCACCTGAACAGTACCACATTCCCATATCAGTTTATTTCCACACTTTCATAGTATATGAGGCTGAAGGGATGCATGCTATCAATTACACTATACACAACCTCTCTCTCTCTTTCCTCCCTCCCTCCCTCCCTCCCTCCCTCCCTCCCTCCCTCCCTCCTTCCTTCCTTCCTTCCTTCCTTCCTTTCTTTTTTGAGAATGGGTCTCATGCAGCTCAGGCTGGCCTCAAACTCATTATGGAACTTGAGGATAATCTTGAATTCCTGATTTTTTTACCTCTTCAGTGCTGGGAGTAAAATTGATGTCAACATACTTGAGTAAGTGGTGCTAGGGATGGAATCTGGAACACTCTGCCAGTGAATGTATGGAACTTTAAATCCTGTGGTTTTCACTCTTATCTTGCTGTATTGTTTGCTCAGGCTGTTGTGAATTTTATTGAATTATAGTTTCCATGACTAAGAAGAGTTATGGTTAGAGATGGCCCATATTCCTGTATCCAGTTTTCATGGTAGGAAGTGAGGGGTTTAGAGTGCTGTATTTTCCTGCACAATCAAGCATTGCCCATGCTTTTTTGTATGCTTATTTTTTGATAAATCATCTCATACTGTAGCTCAACCATACTTGAAATTCATGCTATAGCCCAGGTTGGCCTCTAACTTGTGGGTGAATCTCCTATCTCTACCTCTACACTGCTGGTTATAAGCATGTACCACCATACTGGCCATTTTCCTTCTTTAAAAAATTATTTTAATTATTATTCTGAAGTATGTTGTCCATGTGGAGGTCAGAGGACAACTTTCTGGACTTGGTTCTCTTTCCACTTTTTTTGCGGGGGAGGGGGGAGACAGGGTCTCTGGCCTAAAACTCATTATGTAGACCAGGCTGGCCTCAAATTCACATAAATCTGCCTACATCTGTCTCCTGAAAGCTGAGATTAAAGGCATGTGCCACCATGCCTGATCCTATTTTCCTTATATTTGTTCATTTTTACTTGTTTTTATTTAGATCAGGGTCTAACTATGTAACCATCACTGATCTGGAACTGGTCATAGACCAGGCTGGCCCCAAACTCAGAGGTCTGAGATCTGAATGCCTCTGCTCCCCAGGTTCTGGGACTAAAGGCATGCACCACCACACTTAGCTTTTCCTTCTTTGTAAATGGAGCCAATGAAGTCAGCATCACAGTATCCCTGAAGCTTCTGAGACATGGGAGGTGTCCTAGTTAGATTTAATTGTCCACTTGACACAGCCTAGAGTCATCTGAGAGGAAAACCTTGATTGTGAAATTGCCTAGATCAGATAGACTGGTAGGCATTTTAGAGGTGTGGAGTGTCTTAATTATTAATTAACGTGAGAGGGCCCAGTCTGCTAAGGGTGGTACCATCCTTGGGCAGGTACTTCTGGAATGTGTAAGAAAGAAGTATTCCTCTATTGTTTCTGCTCCCTGTTCCTGCCCTGACTTCAAACAATGATGAATTGTGACCTAAAAGACAGAAGAAACACATTCCTCTTCAAGTTGCTTTTGGTCATATTTTATCATAGCAACAGAAATGTAACCAGAATAAGTTTTTTTTTTTTGTTTTTCTTTCTTTTCTTCTCCTTCCTTTCTCTCTCCTCCCTCCTTCCTTCCTTCCTTCCCTCCCTCCCTCCCTCCCTCCCTCCCTCCTTCCTTCCTTCCTTAAATATTGGTGTTGGAGACTGAGCAAGGGCATCATGCAGTTAAGCATGAGCTTTATGAAGGAGCCTCAGCTTAGCTTTGATACCTGACATCTTTTTCTTTTGGTTTTCCAAGACAAGGTTTCTCTATATAATAGTCCTGGCTGTCCTGGAACTTACTCAGTAGACCAAGCTGCCTCGAACTCGCAGAGATCTGCCTGCCTATCTTGAGAGTCAAGCCCTAGGATTAAAGGCGTGCACCACCACTGCCTGGGACATCTTTTATTTTTGCTTTATTTTGTTTTTGTAGACAAGGTCTTGCTATGTAGCCCCATGACATGTAGGTGTGTATGTCTTTCATGTCTTTAATTCTAGCACTCGCAGGCAGGCAGACTTCTGGGAGTTTGAGGCCATTCTGGTCTATCTATTGAGTTCCAGGCTAGCCAAGGTTACACAGTAGGACTTTGTCTCAAAACAAAAAGGAACACATGATTCTCGTACCTGAGACTCATGAATATTGGAATCATGTGTGTGCCACTGTGCCTGGCTCCTGTGATCTTTTTGAGGTCACCCCATAGAACTCTGGTGAATTAACCACGAAATCAATGTTCAAAAGTAGAATAAAACACCATGCTGGGGCTGGGGATATGGCTAAATGGGTCAATTGTTTGCCACACAAGTTTGAGGACCTGACCAATTGATCTCCAGATTCAGTGAGAGACCTGTCTCAAAGAAAAAAGTGGAGAGTAAAGGAGGAAGACACCACACCTTACACTAACCTTTGGCCTCCACAATCACTCACACCTCACACCCCTAGTGAGTAAACCTAGCCACTTACTTGAAACTATAAATCTAATTAGTGCCTCCTGTTAAAATGTATGTGCATTTCCTCATGCTAGTGCTAAAATTTAACATCTTAATTTAACTAAAGAGTTTTTAAAAATCTGACTAACACAGTTGGAACTAACAAGCTCAAGAGTTCCCATAGCTTTTACAAAAAAAAAATCTTATTTTCATTAAATTGTTCCATTAGTGGAAAACTACTCATTTATGGAGGAAGTCTGGAATAAAATATGCCATTCGAAAGCTATAACTGTCATTAGTCAGGTGCAGCATGGGTACATTTTACTGATCTGGGCCGAGGGTCCCTCATCCAAAACGTGTGGACCACAACTGTGACAGACTTTTATTTAGAGATTTTTAAATTCTGGAGTATTTATATAGATGGCACTGGGTGAAAGTGTCAAGTCTAGAGTGCTCTAAAAAGCCTGAACTTTTTGTTCCTTCTGGTGCTGGGATGGAAACCACAATCCTGCACATGCTAGGCATGGATTCTGAGTGATCTCAGTCCTGGGCATACTTAACTTTTTCAGTATTTACATGTCAAGAATATTTCAAAATTTTTGGATTAGAGATCTCAATTCCTTGCTTTATGAGGTACTGGTACAACAGAAAGAAGCAAAGCAAAACAAAACAAAAGATATTTTTTACGCGACACATAAATATCAGATTCAATGAAGGTAGATGAAGTTCAGGCTTTCTGCAGAGGGCACATGTTGGCAGAACCTGTCCTCTGTTGCCTCAGTTCAAGTACAGCTGTCATTTGTCAACTTGTGTTCAACTTATACAAGCCTTGTTCTCACTCTGCAGGTTTGAGAAACACTTGTGTTCCTGCTGCTGTCGTCATGGCCACCAGGAGAAAAGTGACACATTGCACTCAAGGGATTTTACAACGAAGAAGCAAGGATCGCTGTCATTTCTTCAACAAACCTTTCCAGCAGTGTTGAGGATGGAACCCAAGGCCTCACTCACAGTGGGGACTACAGGCAGGTGCTCTACCACTGAGAGACATCTAAGCCCTTCAAACAAAACTTTGCTTAGGAGCTTTGAGACTTTAGTCGACAACCTGGGCTGATTTCACATATGCATTTTTCAAACTGTCATGTGACATCAGGGTTAAAGGTGAAGTGTTTATTGGTGCTGTAGTGGTGATGGGAGCAGTGAGGCTGCACTCACCTCTCCTTCTCTGCAAAATCATTTTGCAACTTCTGTTCCTTCTCCAGAGCAATGGTCTCGGCCTGGCTCTTCAGAGTCTGCTCGTATTCTCGGATTTTCTCCTTAAGTGCTTTTATCGTAACCTCTGCAGAATGAAAGACCGAAAAACCAACGGTAAGGGAAGCGGTTCCTTATAGCTGGGTGAACCAGGCTTTTGTAACCTGCCGGGATCACTGTATTTTAAACTTGAGCTTGTCCACGTTGACACAAAATCAATGGTTATGAGTCCCTTTGGGGACCTTTTACTCCCTCAATGTGAAATTGAACTTGTAGTATTCAAGTTGGAGAGGATCAATGGGTTTTGCCAGGAAGGACTGTGGTGGTCCCTCCAGCACACTTAGAAAAGGGGGAAATCGATGGTAAAACATATATTGTCTTACTGATGCATCCTTAAGTTGGTCCTCTCTACAGAGGGCAGACTAATAAAGTTTTGGTGTAGGTTTAAAGACTTTACTACAGAGGAAAGGGTGCAAACATTTGGAAGTAGAGTCAGACAGCCCTCATCAGGCACCAAGGCAGCTTTGTTATTGTTTCTCATGAAACAGAAAATGCCAGGCACTGTGGCTGAATGCCATTTACTGTACTGGGGAAGGGAGAAACCACCACAGAATTTGGTTGTTGGTGTCTACTTGAGTTTATTTGCACTCTCAGCATCTAGTACAGGTATTTGAGGTAATAAATGGAAAAGCAGAAACTGACAGACCAGACAGGGTTTGTAGCCCTAGCTCTCCATAGTGCCACCTGTCAGGCAGTATATATTTCGTGTGTTCCCATGAACACTCTCTGAAAACAAAATGGAATGGAATGATGTTAGCATTTTGGGGGAGGCTGAGGTATTACTAGCTGAAGACTACTCTGAACGTCATAGTAAGTTTGAGGATAGACTTAAATGCAAGGTGAGTTTGGAAGCCAGCATGGGCTACATGGTGAGTTTGAAGGCAGTCTGAGCTACAGAATGAAGTTGAGGGTTAGCCAAGGCTGTTGACAGGGAATCTGATATCAGACTGGGTTATACACTGAGTTTGAGGCCAGCCTGAGATACATGGTAACTTTGAGGTTAAGCTGGGCTAGGTAAAATCACTGTCTCTAAGGTGGCAAAAAAGGCATGCCACTGGAGCTAAGAGTAAAAAGAACTAGATTTTCTCTAGGTATGTGTAACAAAGCAGGTGTGCACATAATTATCTGTCACCCAGGCATTGGGCATTTCAAAAGAAACAAATTTTACTGGCAACTGCTGCAGAAGGTTGCTGGGGGAGAAAAAAGTCTTGAAGAATCCCAGTTTCGCACACCTAACAATTCCCTTCCACGCAGGACAATGCTGTCTCTTGTGGTCCCAAAGGCTATCATATTCTCAGTAGAACCAGACTCAACTGCAGATATTTGCTGCACCCCACCATGAATTCAAGTTCCAGGCAGTGTGTGATCAAGGGTCCCTAAGAGAAACCAGGGGCCAGCTGTCCTCACTCTCCAGGCCTGTCTGTCCTTGGAGTTCTTCCTATGTCATTCCAGCCTCTTTATGGATCTTCCCACAGACAGTGCCCCATCCCAAGTCTGTCTCCAACATTCTCTAAGGGAAAAAGAATGCTCTTCACAATCCTAGTCATTGAGCTTTTGATTAGTTATCTAAAGCTCACTAAATAGCAGGGATGCAGAGGAGCCTGGCAGGTTGATGCCCCTCCCTTCCACCGAGGTCTTCATCTGTATCTCTAAAACAAAACCATGAAGACACATAGACACAAAAGAAACTTAGGAGTTGCTTTATAAATCTTGTGACTGCTGTTGAATAGCTTTTTTTTTTTTTTCTTCAACACAAGGAAGCCAGGAGTTTCTGGGGCATTTTGTATTATTTTTTTTTTAATCAATGGAGAATTGAACTTAGGGCCTTGAGGCTGGTTAAACACTGAACCATACCCCCAATCCCTCACTGGAAGATTTTCAACTATTAGCTATATACCCTCAGCTCTCTTTTTGCTTTTACTAAATTGCTCAGAGCAGCCTTAAACTCAACCTATAGCTTAGGCAGACTCTGAACTTTGGATTCTCTGACCTTGGCCTCCAAAGTAGCTGGATTTGCAGCTTACACCAGGCTAGGACATGGTTCTAGGATTTTGAACACACTTGGCTTTTAGGTTATAGAACAAATTTCTTTATGTTTGTTCATTCCCTGTCAAGAAAAAGCATTTGCCTCCCCTGCCTTGTAATGTAAGGTAGTCCTGTCAAAAGCCTGTTTCCTCCCCTTTCTTTTCCAGGAGATCCATAATGAATGGATGAGGTTGACATGGGAAGAATGGTGTGTAAGCACACAACTTGCAAGGATGCGTCTTGTCTGGAGTCTTAATGGATCAGTAGCAATTACTAAATGACTTACTGTGTATGATCCTTTGATCAGGAGTTGGCTGTCTGACAGGTGTCGCCCAGAGGCGACACATCAGTCTTTGAAAAGACAGATCCTATCACAAGATGATACAGGAGAAATTTTCAAAGAATCCTGATCTGGCCCAGACCAAGAGCAATAAAAAAAATCCAATGTAGTTACTGCGGGAGGAAAAGTTTAGCTGTGGCATAGTTGGGCAGTGTCATTATCTTTGTTTAAGAGATTCGGCTGCTTGCCCCACCCTGGCTTCATAAGGAGAGTAACAATTACAGCCAGTCCCAACAGTATGTAGAAGGCAATTAAGGGGGGAAGGGGAAGAAAGCAAAGCCAGGCAGGATTTGCCACTGACCTTGATGTTTCACTTCGGCAAACTCCTTGTTGTATTCTTCTAGTGTTTCTCTAAGTTTCTGGTTCTCCGTTTCAATGTCGTGTAGACGCTGCACTTTTATTTCCAGCTGTTGCCCGAGGTCCAGGGCTGGTACAGGATCTACACAATGGGAGAACACAGATCAGCATACTGCACCCAGACCCTCATCCAGGAAACACTACCACCCAGCCATGTTCTCAGGCCCTCACTGGTGGATTCTAGACAAGTCCTCTTATGCTGACATACCCTTAGTTCTTTACTGGGGGGCAGCTAAGTAGGTGTTGTGCTTCTGAGCCAAACCAGTCCCTTACTGGCAATTCTAGGCCAGTATCCAAAAGTCACCTCCTGGAGATTCTCTTGGGGCCTCAATTCTCCTTTCTTCTAGGTAGTTTGATAAAGAAGGAACTCAATACAAGATCCTTAATATGCAAAAATGTGGTGACGACAGTACTCATTGGTATTTGCCAACTCTTGTGCGGTTCTCTAAAAATTTTCATCCATTGGTCAGTGAAAAGAGAGCCGTGGGTGTACTGAGTAGGAGGAAGGGGCTCCAGGGAAGTCTATCTTACTGCAGAGCCTTCTCTGGATGATACGACTCCATGTAACGGTGTCTCTGTTTAAATGTGTCTAGGAAGTTCATGGACTTGGAACTAAAGGCCATATAACACTTGTACAGACAGGACATTCTCTTGCAAGAGTTTCACAATGACATAGTATAGAAGTAGCACTAAAATTCAGTACAGAGGAAAGGCTGGCCCAAGTTCACCTGATTGGCTGGTAGGCCCAGAGAAAGCTGACCTAAGCTGGTTGACTCCAGGTGATCACTATTCTGTACATGGAAACTCTTGGGTCTCTGTAAGGACATGACCCTTTATTTTCTTCTACTTTTTGAGACAGAGGTTTATATATACCATGCTGGCCTTGAACTTCAGATCCCCGATTTCATTTCTCAAATTCTAGCATTAGAGGCATGTAAAAACATGGTTATATCATGTGCTGCTGGATATCTAATCCAGTGCTTTGTATATGTTGCAATTCGTGTGTGCCCTATCCCCTGAAGTACATCTACAGCATGGCATGGTCGTCATTATTATTATTATTATTGTTATTATTATTATTATTATTTTAAATTGTCATCCTCCTTTACTGATGATGGGTGTTAAGAACAGTCAGAGGTGTGCAGCTGATGGTTCTAAGACTGGAGACCCCTATAAAAGCACAACTGGAGGTGACCCAGCATTACCCCTGTGACAGGCACGCAGCCAGTCAGCTAGGAAGCCACCAATTCCCATTAGAATACAGAGAGCAGAAGAGCATCTGGGCCTGTCCTGTAATACCTTGTGAACAAAAGAACACACTGGGGCTGGGGAGGGGGCTCAGTCTGTAAAGAGCTTGGTGTACAAGCATAAGGACCTGAGTCTGAGTCCCCAGCACCCACATAAAAAGTCAAGTGTGGCATTAGTGATCCTAATAGTGGGGTGGAGACAGATGGACCTCTCTAGCTCACTGCCAGTGAGGCTTGCAGAATTTCTGAACACCAGGTCAGCGGGAGACACCGGCTCCTGAGGAACAATACCTGAAGTTGACCTCTGGCTTCCACATGGATGTTCATTCACTCACACTTACACAAACTGGCCCCCCTCCCCCCAAAAGAATGATATCTGCCATGAGATTTACTCAGTATTAGATTATAGTCTACAGTTGGAAAAATCAGACATGCAATTTATAGGACTGGGTTTTGGCCTCTGGCTTTCTCACGAATTCTCAGCAGAAGACAGACAGACATTAAATGCTTTGGGTCAATTTGATCTTCATTTTCCTTCTGTCTAGGAGGCAATTACAACCCACCAGGGGAACACACCCTTTGGAATTCTGAGAGTAGAAGAATACCCAAGTCACAAGGCTTAGAAAGATTACTGAATCTATTTCTGGCAGGGGCGCCAGCCTCGCCTGGGGATGGTTATGGAGATTTAGTCTCCTCTCAAGGAATGCTAAACACCACACATGGCAGATCAGTGAGGGTATATATTCAAGAGCTCACTTAATTTTCCAATGCCAGAGTCATTAATTTTTCAGACCACCCTTGGTTCCTGGAAGCAGGGCTGGCCCACCATGGCTCTGTGGATGCTGTTTCACCAGAGCCTGGCATTCTCTGAGATGTCTTTGTGTTCACAGAGTTTATCCACGTGTCATTAGGATGTGTGGAGCTGGAGTCTGCAGCCCCAAGGGAGCCCTGTACTGGGGCTTAATACCACCACTGTACATCATCTGAATCTGAGGCCTACTGGGCACTTATGTGGCCTATATACACAGTCCCTGCCTGTCTCCCTTTCTCATTCATGATTTTTCATTATTATTTCAATCAGTATTAAAATATTTATGTTATGTTAGATTGCCAGAGCTATTTTGGGAACATAGTTCTTCTAAGCAGGAGTGGCAATAACAAGAAAAATGGAATTCCCAGGGCATCCCAGGTGTTTTTTTTTTTTTTTTTTTTGATTGCAGTATCTTCCCAGGAAACCTGCATTCCTCTTTGGCCTCTATGTCTTCAGGCTGGGAAAATGCCTTGAGAGAAATGAGTGATATGCCCACAGCCTCCTTTATATAGAAGGACAATTTGAACTTGATCCATGTCAGGGATGGAGAGGGGAAGGTGTTGTACTTGGAGAAAACTCTATGGATGTTCACTGATGTTGCCTTTTCTAGCACAACTGATAGTACCAATTTGACTTTTCAAGAACTAAGGTCGCATTTTAGACATGTGTGTATGTGGACATGTGGACAAGGTGTTAATGATGGGTATCTTTCTTAGTCTTTCTCTTTTGTTGAGACAGTGTCTTTCATTTGACCTGGGTCAATTTCTTTCTTTCTTTCCTTTCTTTCTTTCTTTCTTTCTTTCTTTCTTTCTTTCTTTCTTTCTTTCTTTCTTTCTTTCTTCCCTCCCTCCCTCCCTCCCTCCCTCCCTCCCTCCCTCCCTTTCTCTGTAGGCTAGGTTGGCTGGCCAGCAAGTTCCAGAAACCCACCAGTTTCCACCTCCCCAGTCTGGGGAGTACAAACTCACAGGAGCTTTTTCATGGGTACTGGGGATGGAACTTGGATTCTCATGTTTGTCAAGCACTTTACTGTACTGACTGAGCTATCTCCTTGGGCTCCTCTGGGCCATTCCTATTTAAAGGCCAGGATCCAGTGTGTCTGTCTCTGATGAAAAAATAGCTTTCATCTTGCCATTCAGCAGGAATCCAGTAACATATGTAGAGAACACACATGTTATGAAGCAAATCGTAACCAACAAAGACTTTAGACAAATTCTCAACATGCCCCGCTGTAAATGGAAGTTCTGACACTCTTGTAATTATTCATCATGGCATCTATATTTAATTTAACAATATTAAAGTTAATGTAAAAGTAGCAAAACTGGCTACAGAATGGAAAAGGAACTCAATGTTCAAATAGTGTGATGCATTAGACTCCCAACTTTACGATGGTACACAGAATGACTAAAGGCCCACAGTACTGAAATATTGTTTTGGGATATGTAAAAGCCTCTTAGGTTTAATTTTTATTATGTGTATTAAAGGAATGGCTAATTACCACATGATGGTATAATAGCCCTAGCATGTTTGAGCTGGAGACTGAAACAATGAACTTCAGCAAGCCAAACCCCAACCTGCATGTTAAGCTGGGGAAATCATAGCTTTCTGTCTCGTTAAAGATTTCCAATGCCATTTAAACTCCATACAAGCATTGTTAGGTCTCAGGCTGTACGTCAGAAGCCTCTGATTTCAGCAGTTCAATTACAGAATTGTCTGAGGGAGGAGAAAGAACACACCCATAGACAGAAGAATAACATGCAAAGTTCTGTAAGCCACCTGCCCAGCCTCCATCCCAACATGCTTTGCCACTATCCCCATCCACCCACCATGACAAACTCAAAAAACATTTTATGATTATCTGATAAGTTAATTCCTGAAGCATGCTCAGATGTAGTGTGCAGTTCGTTATGCAACGCAGGACTTAAACAGCATAATTATATAACAAACAACCCTATCACCTGGATTTATTCAGCACATTTTGCTAAGCGCGGTAACATTATCTCATTAATTCTAGTCATCCCTGCAGAAGCTGGGGGAGGGCAAGCTGTGATGTGTCAGGCGCTGGCATCTCCCCCAGGGACAGGGATGGGAAGGGAAGCTGGCTAGGCCAACAGGTATGCAAAATGCTAATTAAGAATGCTATTTCCTGAGCCAGCAGCCACCTCAATTATACTGTCTCTTCATGTACTAATTTAACAAGGGTTTCCTAAGTGGCTACATGATCTGGGAAAGGCCAGGGATGGGCACTGCAAGGGACACTGAGCCAAGTCAGCAAGAACCAGCCTCTCTGGAGAGGTAGCCCAGGTACATCAAATATCAAGAAAACAAAACAAAAAACCCAGTCAAGCTCACAGATGAGTGGAAGATGGGCTCCATATAAATGGAAAAGAGGAGCTTTGTTTAGTAAGAGGAGACAGAGATACTTGAGTAGTTGCCTTAATAAAGACACAAGAGGAGTGAGGAGATCAGTGCTAGGCATGACTAGAACCATCTACCACCATCAAAGTAACCGATAATGTTAATGATAAAGATACCAGGGTGGTTCTGGGTGCTGAAGGGACACATGATAAACAAGATTAACATCTAGCTCTCAAAGGCTTGCCAAAAGGATTAGAGGTATACATCCCAAAATACAGGAACCAAAAACTGACAGGACAAGAGAAAAAGAAAAAAAAATCCACAATCATGGGCACAAATTTCAAATCTCCATTCACATTTATTAATAACAGGTATAATTTCTTCCCATGGTGCTGGGGAAGGAATGCAGAGCCTTGAGAATGCAAGGCTAGGGCTCTACAGCTGAGACATGCCCACAGCTCTTTATGGCTGGGACTCTATGCAGACGCTCTTCCACTGAGAAACCCAGCAAACAGTCAGTATGGATGCAAAAGCCTGAAGAACACAGACTACCAAGCACTCTGGTAGCCCCACACAGCTGCACAACAAGTGTTCCTTTCATATGTACGAGGAACATCCATCAATAACAAGCAGAGCTGCAAACAAGCCTTGATAAATTCAAAAGAACAAATATCATCCAAAGTATATACTCTGGCCACAATGGAGTAAAAACATGACCTGGACCTCCACTTAAGAACATAAAAAAGGAGCAAATCAAACACAAAGTAAGTAGAAGTGAGCAAAGGAGATTGGGGAGCAATAAAACTGAAAAGGCAAAAAGAAAAAAAAATCAATACAAACAAAAGCAGGTTCTTAAAGAAGAAAAATCATTGAAATTGATTAGCTTCTAGCCAGACTGATCTAGAAAAAAACTTAGAATTTACAAATCCCAAGATCAGAAAATGAATGAAAGAATGGATATGACAACCCCCCCCCCCCGCCCCTAGACCTGGCTGGCATGGAAATCAGTATGTAGACCAGGCTGGTCTCAACTGCTCAGAGACCTGCCTGCCTGTGCTTCCTGGACTGCTGGGATTTGAGGCATGCACCACCACAACTGGCCCATCCTACAGATCTTAAAATGGCAGAATACACCTTTAATGCCAACACTGAGAGTCAGAGGCAGGTGGAGCTCTGTGAATGAATTTGAGGCTAGCCTAGTCTATATAAGGAGTTCTAGGCCAACAAGGGATATATAGTAACTGTCTTTAAAAAAAATAATAAATATATTATGATTAACATCATGTGAATAATTTTGGTATTTTAGATGGAGCGGATCATTCCTTACAAAGCCAGGTGTGGTGGCTCATGCCTGTAATTCCAGCAGTCTGGAAGGCACAGATAGACAGATCTATGTAAATTCGAGGCCAGACTAGTCAATATGATGACAAATTGTTTCAAAAACGTCAAATTGGGAAGACAGCTCAGTGGGTAAAGTGCCTGCCATACAAGCATGAGGACCTGAGTTCTGATTCCCAGCCCATGACAATGCCAGGTCTGGTTGCCAATGAAGACAGAAGCACCCCTGGGGGCTTGCTGGTCAGTCACCTTAGCCTACTTGGAGTGTCCCAAATCCCAAGAGAGAAAGACCCTGCCTTAAAAAACAAGATAGCTCTCAGTTGGTAGAGTACCTGCCTAGCATACAATGAAATTCTAGGTTTGATCCCACACAAACCAGGCCTGGAGCCACACACCTGTACTCAGGAGGCAGAGGCAGGAAGATCAGAAATTGAAGTCCATCCTCAGCTATAAAGTGAGTCTCTGAGGTCAGCTTGAAGATACATTAAGATCTCTGGCCAATGCTCTGTTCGGATGGGTGTGGCTAGGGGGCCAAGAGTAGCCAGCAAGATGCAGTAGGCAGGGTGAGCCCAGGGAGTAAGGGATCACTGGACTGTGGATGAGGGAGGTAGTGGCAGGGGTGAGATAGGAGGGGCTCAAGTGAGGGTCAACTTCTGGGGGTGTGCTTATTAGGTGTGAGGAAAGACGAGAATCCTGGATGACATCTGCAAGAAGACCAATGCTGAGAAGGCAGAGGAAGAACCAGGACGCCAGTGTAATCAGGTGGAGTGGTGACTTAACAGCATGGACCCCAGGAACATCTGTTTCTGTGGAGATGGTGCCATAATGCAAGACAATGTTGGGGTCATTTATCCACTCTGGTCAAGCCACTCGCCCCGGGCCTCCAGGACTTTAATATAAACATTTTATTTGCGAGTCTCTGATTACTACCCAAGAAGCTGGCATGCTCCAATAAAGCGAAGTAGTGTCAAACAAAGAGGTCCCAGAATTACTGAGGGCACACTGATGCTGCCAAGATGACAAGTCTGTTTCAGATCTGGCTAGGACTGTTTATGCCAGGGAAGATTTGGTGGTAGTTGGGCTTGTGGCAAACAGATCTACCTCATACTGTGAGGGCTCAGAAGCCCATCTTAAACCCTGGGCCCATGTTTGCACAGACAGTTCTGCAGGCAGCATAGGGCTGTCCCCTGCCACCAGTATCAGGATGAATGTGTTCCTTGTGAGCAATGTCCCAGCGATGACATCACATAGAGGCAGACTCTACTTTTTGCCAGGACACTATGGACTAATGTAATCATACGATTACATAATTAACCCAGCTGTCTCATTAAGAAAATCAACTGGAATTCAAGGCATAATTAGTTATATGACAATTAGCATGCTGATGAGCAACCGACAAAAAGCTGTCTAGATACCCAGCATGCCAGGACCACCCCAGTCATGGCCGGGCTGGGGGTGGAGGGATGGGGAGAAATGGATGGGACCAGGCCAGACACCCCTGTGTGCAAGCACACCAAGGATTCCCTGGATCAGTTCAGTTCTCAAAGCACCAGTACAGCCAAGGGTTTGGGGTAGGCAGGATCAAGAATGAGGATAGCATGCCAAAGCTTCTGGCACAGACATAGGCATCCACCTTGTAACTTTCACTTCTTGAAAGTGTTTATAGCTGGGTGTTGTGGATATGGATCCATTGGGAGACCCCTTGCCTAGCATGCATGAAGTCCTGGGCTCTACAATTCGCTCAACCACACATAAACAGGATATGGTGGCATGCCCCCGCAATCCCAGAACTCAGAAGGTAGAAGCCAGAGCAAGGGGCTATCCTTGATATACAGTGACGCAGAGGTCAGCATGGACTCTATAAAACTAAAAATAAAAACTAAGAGTTTGTAGTTGATTGATCACTGCAACAGCATGTAACAAGGCACCGAGATAAAAGATATGCCAAGTTTTACTGGTGTCCTGGTCATGGAGGGTGGAAAAAAAAGTTGTCTCCTGTCTGGTTTCCAATTCCTCCAGTGTGAAGGATAATTGCCTCTTTGCTTCTTGTATCTTGAAGCAGCTTTAGGACCAGCTCCAGGCCAAGGAGCCACAGGCAGCTGAGTGCCTGCCTGTAACCCAAGCTACACTGCTCTTCAGATGTCCCTGTTCCCTTTTTGTTTTGGTTTGGTGCCTCAGGTTGTTTCTTAGTAATATGAATCAAAATGTCCCAGGAGGACAGACAGGACACCTGTGAGGGAGATCTTGTAGGTCTCAGGCTACTACAGTCACACTACAAGAGTCGGGGGCACTGACCCTAGTTTGCCAACATCAGGAGATCTGGAATACCTGAGCTAGACTATCCCTCTGGAATCGGACTAGAGGCAACCATATTTTTCCAGCCTTGAAGGTGACATAGTGGTTGGAAAAACAAGAGGCACTTCTATTTGACACATCAGACCCTGTTAGCTTTCCTTAGGAGTCATTATGGTCAACTGAGAAGGAAAAATGGAAAGAAAGTTTCTAATTTTGTCTGTGACATGTCCTCACCAGAAAGTGACAGCACAAAGGACTAGCTGGCCATTTCACCCCTGTGGAGGGACATTAAAAAGCAGACCTCAAGCTGAGGCTATAGCTCTGCTTATAGTGTATTTGCCTAATATGCTTGGTCCCCAGCCTTGCACCACATAAATGGGGCATGTTGGTGCACACCTGTAATCCCAGCACTTAGGAGGTAGAGGTTGAAGGAGCAGGAGTTCAAGGTCATCAATAGCTAATGAGTTTGAGGTCAACCTGGGGCTACTGAGACCCTGTCTCAAACAACAACAATAACAATAAAAGGTTGTGTACCATATGTGCCAACTTTATATAAAGTTCTGGGAATACAATAACCCACAAATGAGCTCTTTCTAGGAAGATCTCACTTATCACTTCAGAAAACCCATGTCCTATTGTGATGGTTAATTTTCACTGTCAATAATTTAACTGGATTTAGAATCACCATGAAAATACATCTCTGGATTTGACTATGAAGGTGTTTGTAGAAAGATTTAATTGAGGAGTGAAGACTTATTTTCTGGTTGGGGTCCTGGACTGAAGGAAAGGAAAACTGAGCTGAGAACCAGCATTCAGCTCTTGGCTCCCTAACTGCGGATGGAATATGACCAGCACCTCGTGCTCCTGCTGCATTTCTCCTCTTGATGTGCCTCCTAAAACCGTGAGCCAAACAAACCCTTTCTCCCTTAAGCTGCTTTTGTCACAGCAATAAGAAAAGCAACCACCACACCAAAACTACAGTCCCGTTTCCTAGGACAATCAAAGAAACCGAGGCAGTTCTTATAATGTGGACTGGAGCCCTGATTCATGAGGTGATGAATATTTTATAGTGCTGGTAATGTATCTTTGCCTTCTAAGTGCTGGGATTAAAGGCACACACCACTATCACAAAACTGATAACCAGGTGTGGTGACACAGGTCTGTAAACCCAGTGCTTGGAAGGATTGGGCAGGATTCAGAGTTTCAGGACAGTCTGGGCCATGTAGTGAGTATGAGGACAGCCTTATTCTTTCAGATTTTATCTCAACACACACACCTCCCCAAAACTACTGCATCAAGAACTTTCCAGAGCAGACAGCTGATCATGTTTTAGTTTTGAGTACTTTACAAGTAGGCAGCTAATTGTGCTCTTATCTGTGATGCACTGGTAAGGGCAACTCTTAGTCAGGGTCACTTTTGCTGATCAAAGCAACTTGGGAGGAAAGGGTTTATTTGGTTTATATGCCCACATCACTGTTAATCAATGAAGGAACTCAGGACAGGAACTCAAAGAGAGCAGGAACTTGGAGGCAGGAGCTATTGCAGAGGTCCATGGAAGTTTGCTGCTTATTGGCTTGTTCTCCTGCATTCTTAGAGAACCCAGGACTACCAGTCCAGGGGGTAAGCTCCACACACAATGAGCTAGACCCTCCCCCATCTTAAGAAAATGCTTTACAGGCTTGCCTACAGTCAACTTTAAGGAGGCATTTTCTCAGCTGAGACTCCCTCATGTCAAGCTGACATAAACTAGACAGCACAACTGAGAAAGTTAGACTGCAAGTGACTGTTCTGCTGATTTATGGATGTTGTCCTCTTCTAACCATGCAAACAAATACATTATCACAGAATGAAAATCTGAAGAAAGTCACCCACTCAAGGTTAATGACTGGCAGATTATGCATGCCAACAGGAAAATTCCTTCTATGCAGAGCCTTCAAAAGGAGGCCATTCTGTAATATTCTAGCTATGAGAGAGCATCACCCTTTAAAAGCATCGTCAGTTAGAGATACAAGCTGCTTTACTCAAATTGTAATTGTGAAATATTTTTTCTACTGACCAAAGTGTGTGTGCAGTGTTGGGGGAGTGGGGTGAAAGAAAGGAATTGAGTCTTTTGGTGTTCTTCGTTCAGGCTTCTTGGTGTAATAGACTGCCAGGAGGTGCTGGCAGAATTGAAGCGTCTTGAACAGCATGTTTTAGACTGTGCTTTTTCCACTGGAAAGTTGTTGGCATCAAGAAACCATCCAGCCTGGCGATGGTGGCGCACGCCTTTAATCCCAGCACTCCAGAGGCAGAGGCAGGCGGATCTCTGTGAGTTCGAGACCAGCCTGGTCTACAGAGCTAGTTCTAGGACAGGCTCCAAAGCTACAGAGAAACCCTGTCTCGAAAAACCAAAAAAAAAAAAAAAAAAAAAAAAAAAAAAAAAAAAAAAGAAAGAAAAGAAACCATCCAAAACTCTGCCCTTGTCCACAGTCATGGACCCAAATACAGAGAGATGACAGTCTCAAGAATAGGAAAACTGAAGCAGAGGGGAGCCTCACTGGGGGAATCCTATCAGGTCACAAAGTTGGCAAATGGTCATGACACTTGTACTCATGAGGTGAATTGTTAGAGAATGGATATAAATCTCAATGAGAAGTGCGTGGAATTTTAAAAAAAAAGTAGCCAAGCATGGTGAGGCATGCTCAGAATCTTAGCACTAGCTGAGGCTGGAGTATCAGATATATAAGGCCAGTACTGGCTGCACACCAAGTGTTAGGCTATCCTGGGCCACATTAAACCGTGTTTCAAAAAAAAAAAAAAATAAATGAATGGAGACAAGGATAACAGTTCAGCAGGTAAATGTATTTGCTGATAAGCCTGATGATACACATTTGATCCCCAGGACTCACATAATGGAATGAGAAAATCACCTTCTAAAGGTTCTAATTCCTATATATGTGATATGGCACAAACATGCAAGCACACCCACATAATAAAAAATTATAAAATAACTAATGAATTACTAAAAAACTAAACTGGAGCCACAGAAGTGACTGAGTAAAACGCCTTCTTATGGAAGTCTAAGGCTTTGACTTCTTAAGTGTGTTCGTAGCACACACCTATAATCCCAGCACTAGAGAGTGCTGAGACTGGAGAAGTATAGGTTCCAGGAGGGTGACAGAGTGAAAACCCAACTCAAGCAAATCATATCTCAGCTGGACCCAATGGTTCATGCTTTTATTTATTTATTTATTTATTTATTTTGATTTTCAAGACAGGGTTTCTCTGTGGCTTTGGAGCCTGTCCTGGAACTAGCTCTTGTAGACCAGGCTGGTCTCGAACTCACAGAGATCCACCTGCCTCTGCCTCCGGAGTGCTGGGATTAAAGGCGTGTGCCACCACCGCCCGGCTTGGTTCACGCTTTTAATCCTAGCACTAGGAAGACAGAGGTAGGTAGATCTTAAAAGAAAAATTAAAAAAAAATCTGTCACTAAGGAAATATTAGGCCATTATTATTTTAACTGCTGGGATAATGACCAATAATAACTCAAGGTTATTTTGCAATAAAGGTCTAGTCAGTATCTTTAACATGCTGGGATTTTTGATAGTTGATTGTTTTTGTTTTTTGGAGACAGGATCTGTGCTGGCTGGTTTTATGTCAATTTGACACAAGCTAGCATCATCAGAGAGGAAGGAACCCCAATTGGGAAAAATGTCTCCATAAGATCCAGCTGTAGGGCATTTTCTTAATTAGTGGTTGATGGGAGAGGACCCAGCCCATTGTGGGTGGGTCATCCCTGGTCCTGGGTTCTATAAGAAAGCAGGCTGAGCAAACCATGTAAAATAAGCCAGTAAGCAGCACCCGTCCATGGCCTCTGCATCAGCTCCTGACCTGTCTGAGGTCCTGTTCTGACCCCCTTTGGTAATAACAGCAATGTAGAAGTTTAAACTGAATAAACCTGTTCTTCCACAATGTGTTTTTTGGTCATGGTGTTTCGCTGCAGCAATAGAAACCCTAACTAAGACAAGGTCTCTTTAGAATTATTTTTTATTTGTGTGTATGTGTGTGTGCGCGCGTGCATGCGCCCGTGAAAGTCAAAAAGTTATCTGATCCCTGGAGCTGGAGTTACAGACAGTTGTGAGCCACTTAACATGGGCGCTAGGAACTCGGGTCCTGCAAGAGCAACTACTCTCACTTAACTGATGAATAGATGCAGGGTCTGGTGTATTTACGAATTTCTTGACCCTTCCAAGTGCTGGGATTATAGGTGTGCACCACCACACTTTGCTTTGTGGGGGTAGGGGGGTGAACATGAGGGATGAAAGAAGTCAAAGCTGGCAGAGTCTTTCTCCTTCACTCCTAGTCCGCGAAGCGGCTAGAGGTCGGGGCAGGTGAATAGGCAGGGTATAAGGAGATCCTGGCTGGGATGCAGGCAGGACAGCTGTTCAACCAAATGCATGTGCTAGGCATTAAAGCCACAGGATGGAAAACTTGCCAAGCACATGTGCTGGACCCCAAATGGAAAGGCTGTTTCAATATCTTTGCAGCCATGAAAATCTTTATAGACTGACATAAAAGCTAAATGAAAATTCAGAGAGCTATTAAACCTCTCCATGGCAGTGACAAGACAATCTGTTCTGGAGCAGTAGATGCTGTCTGATACTTTAGATACTCTAGGGAGTTCATTCCCATGGGTGGTGTCAACCACAGGAGCAAGGTATAAATTTGATTGAAGAAAGCTACAGACCAAGGAAACCTTAAGTACATACTGTGTTTACTTTACCCCGCACAGTTTTATGTCATTCATATTGCCCTATAGTGAAACTCTTACAGAGGTGAGGATAACCTTAAACTCTGAGCATCCTGCTTCCACAACCCTAGTGCTGGGATTATAGCACCACCCATCTGACTTCAGAAAGCACTTTGAAGAAATGATTTGATACATCCACTTGTACATCCACTGGCTAAATATTTACCAAATTTCTACTACATGGTAGACACTGGGGTAGATGCCTGGGAAATGATTAGGAACAGGGCCATGTTGTTTGAGTGTCCCTTCCAAAAGAACCCAGTTAGCAAGTACAGTCAAGCATCTAGGAGGATAAATTCCGAGAAATGTTTACTGGATTCTGTCATTTCTGAAGAAATATTACAGAAGCAAAAACAGGGAGGAAATCACTAGGTGACAGTCTTATAATACCACTGTTACTGTATATGTGTTCCCTTGTTGACTAAAACATTGTTATGCAGCATGCAACCATAGTTACAATGGCGGTGAGATGCCTGGGCTGTAGTTTAGTTGGCAGACTGCTTGTCTAGCATGCATGAGACCCTGGAGTCAAAGGGTGGTACATACCTTTAATTCCAGTACTCAGGTTGGGGAGGCAGGAGGATCAGAAGTTTAAAGTTATCCTCAGCTACATATCAAGTTTGAGGGTAGCTCTGAGCTACATCAGACCTTATCTCAAAAGGGAGGGGGATGACAGGAAGCTGAGTATGGCAATACATGCTTGTGATCTTAGCATTTGGGAGGCTGAGGTAGGAAGATGGTGAATTCTCTACTTAAACTACACAGACCTAGACTGTGAGGTCAGAGCAAAATGTGTCAGGATAAGGTTGAACATTTTAGGATGCTGGGTCCTCATATAAATTAATCTGCAGGTCTAGCAAGAGGTGAACTGAACTGTGCTTGGGGCACCTGCAATGTAAAGAAGAGTGTCAGGAATTGGGATACAGACATCCTACAGGCTAGAACAGGGTGACTATGTGGTCCTTGGGTGAGCATATGGGTAAGAGAAAGTACCACTCAAAAGCAGGGTCCAGGGAGAGGACAGTGTCCCTTGGGTGGGAACAGGGGGCATAAGCCATCCCAATGGACAGTTCAGGAGACAGCTGGCATGCAGGCTTTCACCTGGGAATGAGAGCTAGACAGAGATGAAGCTATCTCTTTGGTGACTGCTGCTAAAAATGGCTTGGGGTCCCTAGAGGTTCTATAACCTGCCTGGCTCATACTTTCTGTATGCCTGTTGGTAGGCACAGAGCAAGAGAATAGACCTTGGCCATATGGCACGTTCCCTCTGGTAGACTCCACAAACAAGGAGCAAGAAGAAACAACAGATACAGCTCTAGGCAGCATGGCGGCTGGTGCCACCTCAGGACCCGACTCAGCTCTTCCTGGGGCTGGCAATCCTGCCCTGCCTGAGCTCCTGGCACTGAGCCACAGGGCATGTAGCTGACATACCTGTCGGTTTCCCTAAGCTTCTTGTTAATATGAGTTCTTGTCTCTCTTAAGTACAACTCAATATGTCCACAAGTCCTTCTGTGTTCTACTGGACTGCAGCCTAAAGCCCACAGACAATGAAGGCTCCTGGACCCCTGCCTGGCTGGGTGGCTGTCAATAAATGAGGCGCTATTGACCAGGCCTTTCCTGGAAGCCCCAGCCACAGGATTACCTCATCTAAGCAATCGCCAGACTGCATGACCCAGGTGGAGCACCCCAGCCCAGCTTCCTAGGAAACTTGTCAGACCTGTCAGTGCACAGCAGGCTGAGGGTAGTGATCTACCTGGAATTTAAGTGTCTGGGTTGAGTTTGATACAGAAAACATTTTCTTTCTTTCTTTTTTTTTTTTTTTTTTTTTTTGAGACAGGCCCTCCAGTAGACCATGCTGGCCTTGAACTTGGGTGTGTAGCCAAGAATGAGCTTGAATTCCTAATCTTCCTTCACCCCGAGTGCTGGGGTTACATGTATTTATCATAGTGTCTGGATTTACGTAGCTACAGATGGAACCTAGGGCTTCATGTATGCTAGACAGACACTCTATCAACCTTCTTAATGCTGCGATCCTTTAATACACTTCCTCATGTTGTGGTGACCCCCAAACACAACATTATTTTCATTGCTATTCCACAACTGTAATTTTGTTACTGTTATGAATCATAATGTAAATATCTGATATACAGGAGATTTGATATGCTACCCACAAAGGGGCCATGGCCCACAGGTTGAAAACTACTGATAGTTCAAGCTTGGTGTTGTAACACACACCTCTATCTCTAGTAATTGTGAGACTGAGACAGGAGGATTGTGGTGAGCCAGAGATTAACCTGGACTATGTAGTGAAACTGAAGCTACCCTTAAATATAAGGTACAACCCTGCCTCAAAACCCAAACATGGGCCGTTGAAATGACTCAGAGAATAAAGGTGCTTGTGGGCCCAAGTTTGATCACCAGGACACACATGATAGAAGGGGAGAACAGACTCTGACAAGTTGTTCTCTGATGGACACACATGCTCTGTGGCACACATGTATGTGCATATGTACACAAGCAAATAAACATAAAAATAAAATTCTTCGGTCCAATGTGATAATTATTAAAACTATAAAAATATAAGATCTTTATATATAAAATATAACTTTAATGAGAAAACAATGTATTTGTGTTCTATGGGAAACGAAGCTAGAAAATAATTTCAGATAAAGAATCCAATAACCTGTTAAGTGTTTACTTATCTGGGAAACTTCACTAGGGGAAAATACTGGTACAAACGTGACTTTGCACAGAATATGTTTTAGCTTGAAAACAGCAGCTGAGGTCAAAATGAAAGTAGGTCTATTGTGAACACAGAATAGTAATTCCCCAGCTTGACAGGCTCGGCTCCCATCTGGAACACCCTTCCCTGTGGAATCCTGCAGTGATGGCAGGAGCAGAGAGCAGGAGGAACCAAGAGAACACTTGGAGAATGAATGGTATGGAAATGACTGTACTTTTCCTATAAATTCTGCATCCTGGGAGTCAGTGTAGACATCACATGGTTTGAGAAAACATTCTCAGATGCCTTACATATAAGAGAACCACGCTGATTAACATGTACAAGTCCCGGGGGATTCAACCACCAACAATGAAAAGTAAAATAAGAGAAAAAAACCCAAAATGTAAGAGGTGTTCATCAAACTGCTGGCACCTGAGGAACCGTGCAACTTAGAGCAACCATGGGAAGGAGAATTGCTCCTGTGGGCAATTCTTGATTAGTGATGGATGTGGGAGGGCCCAGTCCACTGTGAGCAGTGTCACCTCTGAGCAGGAAGGCAGGCTGAGCAAGCCATGGAGAGTAAGCCAGTAAGCAGTTTTTCTCCATGGTCTTTGCTTTAGTTCTTGTTTCTAGATTCCTGTTTTAACTCCTCTCAAAGATGTATGTGATCAGAACATATAAGTTAAATAAATGCTTTCCTATCCCACATTGATTTGGTTGCTGTTTTATTACAGCAACAGATAAGCAAACTAGGGCATGCAGTGTACCCTAAGCACCAAATAATCCATTTATAATACAGAAGCTTCCTTGTGGGTTTTGGGCACAGTCTTCAGAAAACCCACTCTCACATACAAACTCTTACAGAAAATCCCAAGGTCAGAATTTAGAGCTCAGAGCATGACAAAAAACTAAGGCAGTAAAAACGTGGGACATGGGAAAGTATTCTCCACTCCATCATTCCCACACCCTATCCATTTTACAAAAGAGAAAACTGAGATCCAAAGGGAAAAGCAATACAGAGAATTCCTTGTTTGGTTTAGCTCCCAGAGAGAAGAGCGAACTCTGGTGGCATTGACTGGGTGGCTGTCAGTGACCACAGTGCTATGGACCAGGCTCTTCTTAGAAGGAAGGCAACACTCGTACAGGCACAAAAGAGAAGCTCTGCTTTGTTTGCCAAGGCATGCCTCATATGGGTGATATCTGCACAATTATCAAACAGGGCAAACATGTAACTGCAGTGTGTGTGTGTGTGTGTGGGGGGGTTCTTTGGTTTCCTTGTCAGCAGAGGAAGATAGCTAGGTGACTTTTCCTCCGGGGCAGAGCTAGGACCCATGTGATTATGTCCTTCTGTCCTGACAGATTCTCAATCCCATGGAAGCTGAGGAATGAGGGACCCACCACACTGCCCTAAAGGACTTGGATGGCACCTCCTTGAGGTATCTCTGACAAGGAGCACTTCAACTTGAATGCATGCCTTTAAAAGAAGATGCAACTCAAATACTTAGTCACAGTGAATGGGGGCTGTCAGCTTTAACCCTTCAGTGAAAAGATACTTTCCCAGAAGTCACTGATCCTCTGTGACTCTGGAGGGGAGTGGAGCAATCAGGTGCACTGTAAGCATCACTCTAAAGGTCCTGCAGGGGGCAGCTGCCCTTGGGAGACCACTGCAGAGCACTTAACATCATTCTGTACATTCATGTGACACAAACATCCTGTGGCATCGCCACAGGCATGGGCTTCTGTGCTTACAGAGGAATCAGCATGTGAGCCTGGGATTATACACATATTGCATCTTCCTGCTTGCCCTAAGTCTGGGTTCTAAAGACCTCACAATCTTCAAACCCCTTGGTTTCCCAGGGAAGCTGCCTGAATGATCCATTCACCTTAGGAAAACTAAAAACAGTTACAAACCGTCACAACTAAGCAAACACTGGCTAGCAGTGGCCTGACTTACCTGGAACATCAATTAATCTCTTGTATACAGTCAAGAAGGCCGCCTCTGCTTCTTTGCTTCTTTTACTCAGTGCATCAATCTGAAAGGAAAGGAGACAAGAGATAATTCAAAATGTCTTACTATATAGCCTGAGGTAGCCTAGAACTTCCTAATCCTCCTACCTCACATATTTGCTTATGTTCTAGTTGTGGAATAAAAGTTATGATCCATGGATAAGGCTATAGCAAGTCATGGACATGGGAGCAGTCAGCAAGGGTCTTAGGGAGAAAGCACAAATATACACACATGGAACTCATTGACAATGACACTGGATGGGCAAGTGGGGTCAGAATCTAAGAGGCCATCCCTATACATGGAGGAGGATAACTTTTATCTGATATATATATCACAGTAGAAGATACTCAGGAAGAGGCTGGGATTGGAAGACCATGTAAATCTTTCTGTCCTCATTCTAGAGGACAATGTGGAAGCTTTGAGAAATGACCAATGGGGAAAACTGGAGCATGCTGAGTTAGTATGAGGCACAGAAAAAAAAGTAAGTTAAGGACACTGCTGATGTTTTCCAGTAGGCACTGGGGAGGTTCTGTGTCTGTGCTGTCTTATGAACTGACCCAGCTGAGCTCAGTTTCCTCAGCCCGTGTCTACATATCACGGAAGGTGAAGTAGGAAACCCCAAGTAGACTGGGGTTCCAAGGAGCTTCAGACTGTCTTGTTATGCTATTTACCTCCCGCCATACAGCTGCCAACCCAACAGACAGCTCTTGCTCCTGAGGCAGCAAGACTTCACATGCACTAAATTCGTACCAGCTCAGGAAGAGGACCTGGAATTACAGTTTCCTGCTGGCCTTACCTAGGATCACTCTCTCTCCTGTGTTATTAAAGAGGCAAAAGATGGGTCTTAATTACAGAGCCTCTCACCTGGGCCAGGCAACAGTCTGTTAAGGGCTGAGAATAACCTGAGAGAGGAAGGCGAATCATTGAAGAGTGGGGGGACACAGGCTCCTTGGTCTCAGGAGTTCTAACACAGGGCAGGCAAGGGACACGGCAAACAACAGCAGCTTCTAACAAGTGTTCCAAAGTCAACATCTGAAGTCACTTGTTTAAAATTCAGACTCTATTCTCCCTTCATTAAAAAAAAAATTGTAATTTGATGGGGGGGGGGAATGTTGTCCCAAAATAATCTACAAGGCAAATACCTCTTTCCCCATCTCTCCAGGATCTCCTGTAGTCCATGCTGACCTTGAACTTACTATGTAGCTAGAAATAAAATTGAACTCTGGATACCCCAGCTTCTACCTCCAAGAGCTGAGAAAGGTATCCAAAATCATGTTTGGCTTGCCTCTAGGATGGACTACTTCTTATGCATCTAGCTGCCTTTGTGCCTTGATCCCCGCACTGGCTCCAGAAACCATCACAGCACAGGCCAGGGAGGTACCTGCATTTCCCAAGTACTCTTACTATGGGTAACTAAAATGGCTTCCCTTCCAGATCTCTGTGGAAGCTGTTTACATGTCTAAGAGGGGTGTGCTGAATTGTATGTCTGGAACCACCTATGAGTCCTAACCCCTGCCAGGCAGTAGTGGTGCCTGCCTTTAATCCCAGCTTTTAGGAGGCAGAGGCAGGTGGATCTCTGTGAGTCTCAGGTCAGCCTGGTCTATATAGTGAGTTCCAGGACAGCCAGGGCTGTTAAACAGAGAAACCCTGTCTTGAAAAACAACTCCTCCCCAAAAGATACCAAAAAGTCAACAAACAGAAACAAAACAAAACAAAAAATGACCCCTAGGTCCCTCACAGCCATGTATATGGCCTTACTACAGGTTCTGAGGTGATAACTTTAACCTAACAGGACATTATAGAAAGGGGTGATTTGAGGGTTGGGGAGACACACACACACATTCACAGTAAAATGGAGGGGGACACAGACATGCCATCACCAATGAGATGACACAGAATCACCACCCGCTTTAGTATAAAAACTAAGCGAACTTCCTGTCCCATGTGTTTGCAGCCTGGTTTTGGTCATGATCCACACGTTTCATAAAAAGAAATTGCCTTGCCAGGTTACTTACATCTTGTTCATGTGTTTGTGCAACACCAGAATGTTTTTTTCTAGCAGACATACGCAGAGAGACTACCACTGACAGAGGAAAACGGGCTGGGCTTCTGCTTCTACATACCAAGGATTATCATTTGCCACTGCCTTGTTCTCAAAAGGAATCAACCCTGTTCAGACTTTCACCTTGTCCTTTAGTCTCAGGACCAGAAGGCAATCATTTCTGTGTTTAAGCCACTCTGACAGCACCAGGAATCTAATTCCTAGTCTGTGTGGTTCTAAGCGCTCCTTTCTGTGACTTTTCCACAAAGGCAGCAAGTTCAAACCCAGTCCCAAGATGACAAGAGTAAGCAGTGGGTTTAAGTAATCCATTAAGTAAGTAGATACTAAGTTTTTTTTTCTTCTTTCTTTCCTTCCAAGACAAGATCTCACATAGTTCAGGCTACCCTTGAATTCACTATTTAGCTGGGGATTACTTTGAACTCTTGATCCTTTTGCCTCCACAGATATGTGTTTCCTTGTCCAGTTTATTCAGTGCTGGGGGTCGAACCCAGGATTTCATGTATGCTTGGCCTACCAGTCAAGCCACATTCTCAGCCCATGAGGTTTAAGAGAGCCCAAGTTTCTAGCTGAGACTGCCAGTTCCCTGGGTAAGTCTTCTCTAATGGTCTGGAATAATGACATTTTGAGAATTCCGCCAGCCTCCTTATGATCCCCTTTCTTCTGCCTTCTCCCTATGGTTGCTGTCCTGAAATATGCGTTAGTCCTTAGCTCATCTTTCCTAGGTGGCTGTTCTTATTTACTGCTCACAGCCAATGCTGCCGGTGGCAGCACTTTCTGTTTCCAGGTTTCCACCTGAGCCTTCTCAGGCATATCCAGGCAGAGCAGACTATGCCCAAGTCCACTTCTTCTAGATTCAGTCCAGACTTCCTCTGGTTGGCAGAGTTCCAGGGAAGAGCAGGGTTGGGAGAAAGTGCTAGAACTTTGGGGCTGACTGTCTGATCAGAACTGCCAGGGGCTACAGGTGCCAGGGCTGAGCTGGCAAGTGCTCTAACACAGTCAACCAACCTAACACAGAGAAGTAACAAGTGATATTGACTTTGTTCCCTGTAAGAGCAAGGCTGCAGGTGTCTATGAAGGGAATGGTCCATTTGTCTGGACTAAATTCAAAGAGGAAGGCAGAAAGAAACTTACACCCATCCCATTATCTGCCTGTCACTATGTGCAACAGGCAGTGGCACACAGGCAGGGCAGCTCTTTGGGTGAGGTCTAAAAAAAAAAGGGTGTGGAATCAGGTTCCCAGGTTATACCTTATGGCTCCTTTGTGTACATATAGGCCTGAGGTGGCAAATCTATCTACTCTTCCCACCCCACAATACCAACATGAATAAGAGGAAAAGACAGAGGCATCACTGTGATGACCAGACTAGGTTGGATCATGAGACCACACAAGTCCTGGCCACCTGCTTTAAAAAAAAAAAAAAAAAAGCTTCCTGTTCAGTCTGGGGCTCACCTCCTGCCACGCCTCCCCTTCCAGCCACACCTAGTCACTCCCTGTTCCTGGGAGTTTCATTCAGCCTAGAAGGCGCCCCATCAGAATTTTCTACTGATCCCTGGAACTGGGCTCACATCTACTTATAAATTTAGGCCACTCCCACTAGCATAGGAGACCAGACTATCCACAGAGCCAGGGCTACAGACCAGACTCAACTCCCACCTCATCCCCTGCTCCCGCTCAAGGAGTTTCACAAAAGGAAAATCCTTGCTACAGCTCCTATATTCTTTCAGAGAATGGAAACCCATACTCAGTGAGCAACTATTTCACTTGCAGGAAAGAATTGATGGTTTGGGAATTTGTCTTCAAGTCATTCCGAAGCTGGTTAATATGAAAAGGGCTGTCTGAGCATAAGCACCCGTTTTGGGGGACATGGTGTAATTGATAGCCTTTGGCGGTCCACAGACACTGAAAACCAATCTTCCCCCACTCCTCTAGGCATCGCTCTACAAATGAAACATACACCCCACCTCCAGCAACATGACCAGGGTCTTCTATCAGACATCTCTTCCCTTTGACTTCTTATTTTGAGTCAGGGCTGAATATAGCCCAGAATGGTCTTGAATTTGACATGCTGACAAATATACTGGACTTTTTGTCCCCCCCCCCTTTTTGAGACAGTTTCTCTGTGTAGCCCTGGCTGTCCTAGAACTCGATTTGTCGACCAAGCCATCCTCAAACTCACAGAGATCCACCTGCCTCTGTAACCTGAGTGCTGAGATTAAATATGTGCACCACCACTATCAGCTGACAATGGATTTTTGATCCTTCTGCCTTCATTACAGGACTGCTGAGATCAGAGTGTGCACCTCTACACAGTTTATACAGTGACGGTGATAGAACCCAGGGCTTTGTGTTTGCTAGGCAAGTATTCTACCCACTAAGCTTCAGACCTATTGCTTTGCTGTACTTGACAGTACAGTTCTGAGTCTGTATTGAACAATGTGCTATGTTAGCTCGAAAGAAAAGTAATATAATGCTTGCAGAGTAATCAGGTTGTTAATTCCTGTGTGATGCTGGCTTAACTTAGGGAGCTGAGATTTTTTTTTTTATTGACAGTACAGCTCAAGTCTCAAGAATTACATGTATGGATAAAAAAGTCAATATGTATATGAAAGACCTATAATAACAGTGTTTCGTATCAGTAGCAGAAACAAGTTTTGCCGTGGTCCTGGGCATGGTGGCACAACCCCTGCTGTCCTAGTACCTGTAAGGTAGAGAGAGAGCAGAAGAAACAGGAATTCAAGACCATCCTAGTCTACATGTTGAACTGAAAATCAGTATGAACTACAAGAGAAAAAAAAACTCTCTTCAAACAAAATAAAAAATGAAAACAAGACAAAACAAAAAAAAACCACCTTTGTATTTTGAATATTGTGGAGGAGTCAGCTCTCTCCCTCCACCATGGGGGTTCTGGGAATAAAGGCTCAGGCCATTAGGCTTGCTAGCAAGTGCCACTACTGCTGAGCCATCTTGCTAGCCCAAGTCATCTATTTTTGGGTGAGGAAAGTGTGCTTTAGCAAAAATCTGAAAGAAAATGTTTCATAAAGAATGAATGGGTTAAGAGTGAGAGGCCATAGGCAGAGGTATGGGTAAAGTGTCAGAGGAAGAACAATGCAGACAATCAAACTGATAATGTCCTCTCCGTGCAGTCTGAGGGGCCCTTATGTCACCACTGACATTCCATTTTCATCAATGCAGATGAAGAGCTGTGTGAGGCTGAAGGATTAGCTGCCTGCAGTTTCCCTAAAGCTCAACCAGAAACTGCAAGGTAAGCCATAGATCACACCAATGGCAGGAGACTGCTGTGGGCAGGCTCAGTGCAGAGGTGGGAGGAGCCAACTGCTAGCCTCACTCTCTAGTTCATTCATTCCTTCATTCCCACCATGAAAACAGCGTGGGGAGGTTCACAATCCTCACCTAGCAGAAGACTTTTACTTTTATCTCCTACTAAAAACCATGGGATGAATGTGGAAAAATATTCCCAGAGAGAGTAGTCGCCTGAGGTAGTAAAACAGTTGGTAGAATGCTGGTTCATTCAGCATGCATAAATCCCTGGGTTCTATCCCCAGCACCTTATAAACTGGTCATGGTTGTACATGCCTATAATCTTATCACTGGGGAGGTGAAGGCAAGAGTATCAGAAGTACATGGCCAGCTTTGGCTACATAGTGAGTTGGAGACCTGCCTACGACATATGAGACCCCATTTCAATCAAACAAAACACAATGTTCAACAAGGCTTCACAATGTAAGAACAATATACAAAACAAAACAAATAAAACAACAGCTCTATCTTCCTTCCTTTTCTGGCATTTTGAGATAAGATGTCACTATGCAGCTCCAACTGTTCTCAAACTCACAGTCCTCTTAACTTTACCCCTCTGAGTGAGGCTAGGATTACAGATGTTCAGCACCACGCACAGACTAAAGTCACCTCTCTTTATGACACTAACAGTAAGCATCTGAAAGTGACATTAAGAAAAACAATTTCATCCAGGCAGTGGTGGCACCCGCCTTTAATCCCAGCTCTTGGGAGGCAGAGACAGGAGAACCTCTTGAGTTTGAGGCCAGCCTATTCTACAAAACAAGTACCAGGATAGCCAGGGCTACAGAGAGACCTTGTCTCGAAAACCAAAACCAAAACAAAAATCCCAACAATCCCTGGGGCTGGAAAAACAATGCTTATGCCAGACATGGGAGAACTCCTTAAAAGTTGTTGGTCAGGGGAGATCCCCCCACACCAAGCAACACAAGGTTATCTATTCCACTGCTCTTAGCTGCCCACCATAACTAGACATTATGTCCCTATTTATGAAGACACATCAATTTTAGTTGCAAGACATACAGCTTCCTCCCTACTGGATGGCTATCAAGTGCCAAAAGATGTTATGCAGGATGCTGGAGGAGAAGTCATCAATGAACTGACTTACCCAAACATACACCCTGCAAGCTACAATACTAATGTGCTAGTCAAGATGTGTTTACTTGTGTAATAATGGCACAGCAGCTCTCTGGTTGCATTTGAGGCTTGCTCCACAGGAAGAAATTCATGCCTGGCATTGTAAACCTGTTCAAAAGCTCATGGCTTAGAAGGTCACAGACTGTAATGGGTTACCTACCACTGCTGTTTTGTCAAATTGCCTTTTAAATATTTATATTTATACCCATAGATTAGTGCAGCTCCAGACTGGTCAGAAAACATTCTTTCAATGTAGAGGTTCATAACTGGTTATGGTGCTGAGAATACTGACTGTGAGTGCTTAGCCCGAAAGACGACAATCATATGAAGCACTCTGTGGCTCAGGGAACTCTGGGAAGAGGAGTTGGAAAGAATGTTAAGAGCAAGAGGATGGAGAGGCACGCTGTGAAGCACTGTCTACTAGATATTACATATGAACTCGCAACACTTTTGGTCACCGCATAAGATTAAGCCAATCACGTTCCAACACGAATGGGGGAGGAGCTCATAATGCTCCACCCATAGCTGGAGAGTTATTGGCTGCTGATGGTTTGTGTGAGTGTGGGGGTCATTTGTCTCTAGGGGCAGGGCCCATGCTCCACTGCAGGGCCACATACACACTCAGATGGCACTTACTGGATTCAGTGGGTATTAACAACCAAAAAAGAGGACATTATGGAGGGAAAGGAAAGTATTGATGGTCTGAGCAAGAGTGGAAGGGGGCAGATTTGGGACAGATATGATCAAGATACATTGCAAAGCTGGGCATAGTATAACATGTCTTTAATCCCAGTGCTAGGATGCAGAGGCATGTGGATCTCTGTGAGTTGTATACTCTGAGTTCCAGGCCAGGCAGAGCTACATGGTGAGATGATGTCTTAACAAAGAAAAAAGAAAAAAAGAAAAAGAAGAAAACTACATTGTAAACACATGAAATTGTCAAACAATTTAAAAAAAAAAGAAGTATAAAATTTACTCTGAAAACAACAAAACATTATAGAAACAAACTAATTAAATGGAGGTCTTTGCTGAATTGAAGACTTAATACTATGACGATGATAATAGCCACAAAGCTGATTTACAGATTCAACACACTGCACTCCAAAATCCCAGCTGGCTTCATTGCCAAAAATGACAGACTGATCCTGAAATCTGTGTGGAAATGCAAGGACCTCATCAGACAAAAAAATCTTGAAACTGGAAAAAGTTGGAAGACTCATATTTCCCAGTTGATAAATTACCACAAACCCTGTTAACTAAATGTGGTACTGGTGTAAGGAAAACCATATAGATCACTGAAGGGTGAGTATAGCCAACAAGAAATACTTACATCATAACGAGTTACTTAGGTTGACAAGAACAATGAGATCATCCAATGGCAGAAAGCTTGCTTTAGTTCTGGAAGTGCTAAGGATTCAACACATGACTTCACACATGCTAGGCAGGGGCTCTACCACTGAGCCATATCCCCAGCCACTTATGTTTCTAAGTGATCTCTGCTCTCAAGTTCACTCTGGGAACCTGACCTCTTGGCCATTTGATCCTTGGTTCCAGTCTCATTCATAGAATTGTTGCATTGAGTCACTGGACTCCAGGGAAACCTAATGAACATCCAGATGGAGCTTTTCCAAAAGAAGATATGTAGAGAATCAGGCATGGAAATCATTAAAATTTGACCATATTCCTATTTGAACAAATCTATGTGACTAGGATTAATTTTAGGCTTGTAGGGGAAGTAGTATCAGCGTATTCTTATGCCCAAATACTGTTTTCTTTCTTCCTTTATCTTCTTACTGCTTTCTCCTCCCTGCTCCCTTTCCCCTTTCAACATGGTTTCTTATAGCGCAAGCTAGCCTGGAGCTCTCTAGGTAGCTGAGGATGTCTTTGGACTTCTGGCCCTCTTGGTGCTGGAATCATGGACTGCTACCATGCCAGTTTTATAAATACTGTTCTAAATCTCATCCAGATCTATTCCACTGAGCCCTCATGTCCATCATTTGAATTGGCAGAGGCACTGAGAAGTCAGCTGATTTGGCCAATGTCACAGTCAGGGGCACCAGGTCTTAAACTTACTAACTTTAGGACTAGTACTCTTAATATCCATGAGTTGGGTTAAGTACAGAAGCTGACAGAAGATAAAGCCTTTTTACTCATGGGGATGTTTTTAATTTATATAGTAAAAGTGTTACTTTCACCCATGCAGATGTCTGTCTGTCTGTCTGTCTGTCTGTCTGTCTGTCTATCTATCTATCTATCTATCTATCTATCTATCTATCTATCTGTGCTGGTTAGAAATTTGTCAACATGACATAAACTAAAATCATCCATAAAGAAGGAACTTCAATTGAGAAAATACCTCTGTAAGACTGACTGGCCTGCAGAAGAGACTGTGGGGCATGTTATTGATTATTATTAATATGGAAGGACACAACCCATGTGCGTGGTGCCAACACTGGACAGGTGGCCCTGAGTTCTGTGATTCAGGCTGAAAAAGCCACAGAGAGCAAGATATCAAAGTAGCAGTCCTCACAGTTTCTGCCTAAAGGTTCCTTCCTCTGAGTTCCTGTCCTGGCTTCCCTTTATTATAGACTTGCAAGCTGTAAGATGAAACCCTTTCCTCCGCAGATTCCTTTTGGTCATGGTTGGTTATCACAATAATAGAAAATAACTAGAACACATTTTTTCTGTTTGATCCATGCATTCTTGCCAATCTCAATCTATTCAATTATCCATCTATCTATTCCATTTCATATACCTTCTCTATAAACCCATCTAACCTCTTAGTCATCCAACCATCCATTCCCATTAATCTATCAAATTATTCACCCATCCCCATACATCTAGCTCCCTCCATCTGCTTTATCATCCATCTGTTCATCCCCTTTCATTCATCCATCTATCCAGACACTCAACCACTTCTTCCATAAACTCTTCCAGTCCACCTACCTATTCAGTTATTCATCCATCTACCCTACCCACCAATATCCATCTATCCTATTCATCAGTCCATCTACTCTCTTCCATATGCACACATCTATCCATTCATGCCCTTCATCTGCCTTTACCAACAGCCATCAATCCATCCATCCCATTCATCTACCCATCCATCCTCACTCATATAAATCCATCTATTCATCCCAATGAACAACATCCTTCTACCTCACTCACCAATCCATCTAACTAACCCACCCATCTACCTTCACCCACCACAAAGATCCATTAGTCATTCCTCTTCCTTGCATCTTTTATTTAATGAGGGTCTACCATTCACCAAGCACTGTGTAACATGGGACACAGATCACACATTAAACTCATTGAAAACAGTATCTGCATGAATCTTTCTGCCATTACATATCAAGGTGTAGTTCAGGTAAGGCTTGACACATAAGTATAACTGAATCAAAGAAAGAATAAGCAGCCCTTTTCTTTGAGAACTCGCAGTCTAGACAGAAGACTGACATTAAGAATTGTGACTTGGTGAGGCAGTTACATATCCACCATGAACTGAACAGGAGTGGGACTGAGGTGAGCCTTCTTAGCTGTGTGAATCACCATGATTCCCGTATGATCAAGAAACCAAAGCAAAACAGACATGTCCCATCGTGCCAGGTCTGCATGGTTCCCATGGATATTGACATGGGTCTCTGGATCATACAGGATCTGACTTTCTTGCCTTAGGCCACCTACCTCTGTTACCTGAGGTTCTATGTGAACACTACCAATATTGCACTGACCTCACGCATGCTTCCTAAGCTCCATTTTGTCTGTTTCCACCAGTTCAGGCTGATCCAACAAAACTTCTCAGATATTTATGTGTCTGGGAGACACCAGAGTCCCTGAACATCTTCCTGGAGGAGCAGGAAAGAGGAGCACTTAACTCTAGGCACAAGGAGACTGCCAGGTGCCTGCTAGGCAGCTGGAGCCCGATGCAGAGGGATTTCCAAGCTCAGAGGCCAAATGACAGCTCAGTAGAGAACACTCCATTTGGGTACCCACTGTAAACATCCAAGAAATCTAGTGATGGCTACCGAGAGGACGTTAAAAATAATTACCCTCTGAAAATATTAGATTTGCTCTGGATTGTTCATTACACACAATGGTTTAATAGGACTTTTATTGAATAGCTGCAGAGCTCTGGGCCGAAATCAATTTGCCTTACACGCGGAATTTTGATGTGTGCTGTTGACTTCCCCAACACGGAGCAATTTGTAATAGCTTTGGCTCGCTGTTGTTTTCAAAGCTCCCTGCTACATCACAAGCATTTATTTCTGACCACAAAATTACATTTATTCAACAGAAAGCAGCTCTGGGTCTTTAAGAGGTTAACTTCTGGAGTGCTTGGCTGCTCTCCAGCGCTGAGGAGGAGCGCGGGCGCAGTGGCCCCCTGTACACAGGGGCGGCAGCGCCAGGCGGGCGGCCGTGATTAATAGAGTGCTGAGTGCGCGCCTTTCCACATGCGAGCTGCTCAGACCCCGGCTCCCATAGATCATGGGCTCGGCCTCAACATATCTGACTAAAATTGAATTTGGCTTCTCTCTCAACCGTTCATTTCCTATGTTATGCAAGGTTATATCCTTTTCTGCATGAGCAGAGCTAAACCAGCTGCAGCTTCGGAGGGGAAAATGTGCTTTCAATTATAGAGCTGGCCTACTTGCCTCAGCACAGTCCCGCGTGCCTTTAATTGAGCCATCACCCAGCCAACCTCCAGGAGGACCCTGTGCTGGTTCGGCCTTGGGGTTTTGCTCTAAGATCTTTAAAATGCACCATTCCCATTGCCACCTTAGCCACAGTGGTCCCTTTCACTACTCCAGAAGGGCCCAGGGCTTGAGGGTGGCTGAGCTGGATAAGAAAGAGATCCAGGGTAGAGGGTCACACAGGAGAAGGTATTAGTCAGTCTGACCTATCCTCAAGGTGGTTAGAGCTCTCTCTCGCGCTCTACAGGGACCCCATTAAAGATACTTTATTTACTTACTATTTGTCTTATTGGTGCTAGGGATCAAATCCACGGCGTTATGCATCCCATGAAAGAGCTCTACCACTGAGCCATAACCCTGTCCCACTCTGTCCCATGCTGGGGGATTCTAGACAAGTACTGTACCACTGAACCATCTTCCTAGTTCTTGGTTGTAAAGGAAATTGTTTCTAACACAAGTAGGTTTGATGACTATTGTTGGAGCACATAGGCAGTTTTTTGCAAGGTTAAAAAAGTTTTTATTTATAGCTTGCTAATAGTTTCTGTTTAATCATTTTTTAAAAATTTTAACGTTATTTATTTTATTCATGAGTATGCCTGATAATATATCTGTATACCACTTATGTGCCTCGTGCCTGTGAAGGCAGAAGAGAATTCTGGATCCCCTAGAACTGGAGTACAGGTGGTCACGAGCTGCCATGTGGATGCTGGGTACTGAACCCAGGTCCTTTGCAACAGCTGCTTTTAACCAATCCTCTTGAACAGATTTTTATCAAAATATTTTCTTATATTTAGTGAAATGGCAATTCTCCATTAATCTGGCCATGTTATAAAGTAATAATAATGTGATCGTCTACTGTTAAATAAAACTATTTTAGGGATACAACAGGCCTAGGGCTTCCACTTACCTTTCTTGGAGCTCCTAAACTATTTATTTATAGCTAAATAAGAATGACTTTGATTTTCCTTCTTGTTCAGTTCTTGTCTGATTCTGACGTCAAGGTTATAGTGGCTTCAGAGGATAAGTTAGGAATTTTCTGTCTGTCCCATGAATGCCGACAGAACTCTCTTAGAGAGAGCTGTGTGCACTGTGTTCTATAGTGCTTTGCTCCTAGCATCACTGCCATTATCTTCATCAGAGCAGCCGTGATGACTTGTAAGTGACCTTCAAGATGGAGCCTAAAAACTGGTATCCATCACAGAAGACGTTTTGGGAGTCACTGCACACTTAGTCATTTCCTCTTACATTTCTCAGATAGTTGCATACAATTCTGCTCCAATCACATGTGGCTTTGTACATGTGGCACGGGGTACACAGACTGTGGAAGTTGGGACTCCTCCTATGTAGCTACAGGGATGTTGCTGTCCATTTGTGGTGAGATTCTGTGGTGCTGTAGTTGCTCTGGGGTTATCCAGGCTTCTCACTTTTTGTTTTTATACTATTACTATATACTTTGTATGTAAGCCCAAGAAGCTCACTGTTTCCTCAAGTGGGATCTTGGAGGCATCATCCGTGGTGCTTGCTCTATAAGGACTGTGATTCCCTGACTAAGGCAATGTATTCCCTGCAAGAAAAGGCCATTTCTAGAATTTTCTTTTCTTTCCTTGTCCTCTCTGAGAAAGGTGTGGCCTGGAAGGTGCAAGATCAGGGAGCTACTGGAGGCACTAGTGTGGAACCTGGGAGAAAACTTTAGGTAAAACCTCACAGTCGTATTAGAAGACAAATAAAAGTGTGGAAAACTTGAGCTAAGCAAAAGCTTTCAAAAAGTATTACAGTACAGTTTACCTATGATTATAAATCAAATAGATAAAAGGATAAAACAGAAATAAACAAAAAAGTACCCAAATGAACATACTCAACGTTGGGTTTTTTTGTTTGTTTGTTTGTTTGTTTGTTTGCTTGGCTGGTTTTGGTTTTTCAAGACAGGATTTCTCTGTAGCTTTGGGACCTGTCTTGGAACTAGTTCTTGTAGACCAGGCTGGTTTCAAACTCAGAGATCTGCCTGCCTCTGCCTCCTGAGTGCTGGGATTAAAGGGGTATGCCATCACCACTCAGCTCAAGGTTGGTTTTTCAAAAAACAACTCACACAGTTGATAACCCATTTTACTAGTAAAAAAAGGTTAAGACAATGTAAAGAATCAAAGTGAAGAAATATATCAAAGCTTCAGTAGGTTAAAAAGATTAACAGGCTGTAGAGGTGGCTTAGGTTAGTTAAGAGCATTTGTTGCTTTTGTACGAGACCAGAGTTCTGCTCCCAGCATCCACATAGTAGCTCATAACCATTTGTAACTTCAGTTCCAGGGAATCTGACCTCTGTATGTCCCAGGTGTGAATATGTCTGTTTGTACTTAGACAAGGTATTGCCATATAGCATAGGCTGAACTGGAACACACTATGTAGCTGAGATCTAGAACGAAATCCTCCTATCTCAGTCTTCTGAGTGCTGGGTAGATTACAAGAATGCTTCACCAGGCCTAGTTATGAGGGATTATTTAAATTACTGTTGGAGTAGACATGCTTCAAGTTGGATTGAACACTGAGTGAGGTTAACTCCTGCTCCCAATTAATTGTCTGGGCTTGTGAAACAGAAAATTAAGTACAGCAATCAATCAATCTAATTTCAACATGAGTTAAATCTGATGACTTTGCCATAATAATTACATGTAATCATTATGATTATAAAATTTCAAACTTTTCAATCAAAGACAACAGTTATTATTGGCTTTTTCTAAAGGTATTTCTGATCTACTTTCAGCTTAACAGCCTGTCTGTTGGGGAGACATCAGGGAAAGCAGAGAGTGGAAGGAAGGGTTTTCAGGGAGTAAGACACACTCAGTACATTTCCACAGCTTCTCACCCAGTCTGAATAAAAAGGAGAAAGTAAGCTGAGATCAGCATTCACGTCTATGCTTCCTGAATGAGGATGTGACCAAGATGCCTTATGCTACTGTTGCCATCCCTTCCAACCATGACGCAGACTGCACCTTCAAACTCTGAGCCACAATCAACATTCCTTCCTTAAGTTGCTTCTGTCAGGTGTTTTGTCACAGTAATAAGAAAAGTAACCAACACAAAAACAAAAGGTGGCTTGAGTAAAAGTGAACATAAAGGCTCACTTACCTCCCCTTGGAAGCTCTTGAGCAGTGGTGCTACCTGCTTGCGCAAATCCTGGGTGGAAAGGAGGTCAGGAAACAGCCATGGGAAGAAAGAGAAGAACAACATGGGTTAGGATTCCTGTGAAGGCTCTGTGCAGATTATTACCACAGAAAATCACAAAGTAAGGCCTTGTTCGAAGACAAATGAAACAAAACAGTGTAACTTCTAACATGCACATGTTGTGTGTGTGGTATATGTACATGTTCATGTGAGATGAGTGTCTTCCTCACTTGTTCTCTGCTTACTTTTTGAGGCAGGGTCTCTCAGTGGCCTGGAGTTGATTCAGCTAGGCTTTCTGGCCAGAGAGGCACCAGTGTCTCTGCCTTCCAACACTGGTATTAAGTACATGGCCCTACACATCCAGCTTTTATGTGGGTGCTGGGGATCAAACTCAGATCCTCATGCTCACATGGCAAGACATTTTACCCACTGAGTCACTTCCCTTACCCATAGTTTCCTAAGGGTTGCATTCATACATGTGGAAAAACCAATATTTTTTTGCTCCTTCACTGGATGATTCCTGTGTTTTTACACTATGTTCAATGACAGAAAGCAATGAGATGCATTCACAGGCTTTTTTATTTTTTTACACAAACATTGCTACCTGTGGAGACTAAAGGCCCCCAAAAGATATCTTGAGCCTGTGAATACGTGAGTTCACACAGTAAAGTGACATTGCAGCTGTGATTATGTTAACAATCCTGAGATAGAGAATCCTGGACCATTCAGATGGGACTAATGTCATTAGAGTACCCAAGAGAAACACAGGAGTCCTTCCAAGAGGGAGTCAGGAGGGGACTCTGACACTGAAGCTGCGATTGGGAGTACAGGAAGATGTGGGGTCCTGGCCAGAGGATAAGCATAGCCTGGCAGAACTGGCACAGGCTGGAACCAGACCTCCCCAAAGCTTCTGGAAGGAATGCAGCTTTTGCTGGCACCTCTATGTCCACCTCGTAAATCCTGTTCTGGATTCCTACCCTCCAGCGGTGTTAGATGATGTATTCCTGTTGTTATAAGTAGATGGTAGCAATAGGGAATAAAACATTATTCTGTTCAGCCCACCACCCCTTTCAGAAGGACAGGATAAAAATCTAACAGTGAAGGGCAAAGAAAGATTAAAAGCAAGAATGACAGGAGAAAGATTTGTGTTTTTTGGGTTTGTTTGGTTTTTGAGACAAACTCTCATCTAAACCATCATGCAGCTCAGGATAACCTTGAACTTCCACCTCCCAAGGGCTGGAATTATACAGCCCTTCTTATAAGAAATTAATTTTATTCATTTATCATTTTGCATCTACCTTTGTACCTGCATGCAGGTGCCCACAGAGGCCAGAAGAGGGTGCTGGATCTCTTGGAACTAGAGTTACAGGTAGTAGTTTAACCACCTGTGAACAGAAACCTGGCCCTCTGCAGGAGCAGCAAGCACTGAGTCATCTTTCTAATGAGCATTGGATGTAGTGGAGCACACTCGTACTTCCAGTACTTGGTAAGTAAAGGTGGGGGAACCTCAGAAGTTCAAGGTCAGTCTGAGCTATGTAAGAACTCGTGTGGTGTTCACAATCACTTTACATTAAGTCTTAGTATACTGGATATTTGCTACATGGCTCAGTGGGGAGGAGACACAGGGCCTGGTGGCACGTCCTTTGCCACAGGTGGTTGACCATCTCTATCATGGGTAGCTCATGCCAAGAGATGCATTTACAAATCAGTACTCTCCTGGGAGGGAGGGTCAATGGGAGAGGTTAAGATTCAGACAAGAACTCTAAGACAGACAGACAGGAGAATGCAGAGCTAAACAGAAGGAGTTCCCAAGAGAAGGGTGTTGCTTCTACAGAAAGCTGTAGAGCAAAGGACCAAGGGAAGACAAGACTAGATTTAGCAGCTGGGAAGCTCCAGGGAACAGAGAACAGCTGGAGTAGGTTTGGAAGCTGCCATAGCAAATGTGTTGAACCTTTAGTTAAAGCATAAGGGGAAAGGACAGGGAGTAACAGGGCACCAGCAGTCCTTAACCTTTGCTCAGTGATCCCATCTACACCATGGCTTGGAACATTGAACAGAAGGATGTCCACAGCTTAGAAGGGGAAGGAATTTGTCTAAGGTCAGTGAGCTGGACGAGTTAGGAACTGAACTGAACTCAGTCTCCCCACCGACCTTCCTCTCTAGTTCACACTAAGCTAAAATTGTATAAAGAATTAAATCACCACAAGTGTGGAATGGCATAATGTAGTAGCCACCAAAAGAGGAACATGGTACTGATGGACATGTGTGTCACTCAGATGGCTTATGAAAGTCACGTGTAGTGACTTGTGCCCAAGGGAGGCTGACTCAGGAGGATGGCAAGCTCAAGTCCAACTGAGTTGTACCAGTCAGGTCCTCTCTTATAAAGCCTCATTCAGAGGATTAAGAGAAAAGCTGGGTAAGGTTACACAATGACAGAAATGAAGAGCCCCCAACATGGGGACCACAGCAGAGAAAGGGACATGGGAGCCTTTCATGGGTCAGTGGGGGCCCAAGTCCAGGTAGTCCCTGGGCTCCCCAAGCCTGCCTCTTGGTATGAAGTTGGCCTTATAAGAAAACTACTGCCTGAAGCAAGGAGGTAATAGAATTATCTCTGCAGCCTAAAAGGGTTCTAGGAAGGCCAGAGAGCTATACCTCTCAGGACAGGCTTGCCACTCCCCCTTTCTAATTATTTGGGACTTTTTAAAATAGGATCTCATTGGACTTGAACTCGATGTAGTTAAGGATAATCTTGAACTCCTCAATCCCCCTGCCTCTACCTCATGGATGCTGAGAATACAGGAATATACATGCCAAGCTGGTGTGATCTGGGGATGGAATCCAGGGCTTTGCCAATTGGGTCACAATCCCAGTCCCTGAAGCAACCTTTTGATATTAAAGCCAGATGTGTATCTGTGTGCACACAGGTGCATGTGTACTCCCTACCCTTCCCAAAGGCTGAAGGGAAGAAGAAATGACTATGTATTCACATGTCTCACACAAACTGACACAGATGCACTTCAAACCACCAGCTAAAAGTCACCCATTCTAATTTTATTTCTCAGCAGTTTGAGAAATGCCTTATCTCAATCTGCTGCCTGCAAATATTATCTGGTTTGTTACTAAACTAAGGAGAGAGACTCAAAGCTGCTCAGTTCTGGCTCACGGTACTCTGTCACCATCAGTTAACATGGACAGGAAGTGATTTATCCTCTTTTTAAAGCATGGTGCCCTTTGTATTCTAGACAGCCACTGAAACCACAGTCTCTGCTGCTTCTGGTCTTGGGTCACCACTGTTGCAACCATCGTGACAATTGCCAACTGAAGAAAGGTGGGGTTCAGGTTGATTGAAACCACGCTGGAATGGTAACTGACATCTGTTTAAAAGCCCTAAGAATAGAGTTGAACACTGATTTGAGTTAAGGGTTTTTTATCAGTATCAATTTTTGTTCCATCTCGTATCCTCACTAAACAAAAAGCAAAACAGGTCTTAATCACAGAAAGTGGTGCTCTTGTAGGAACATTTCATAAGGAGATGGTTCAGTCAGTTAGCTGCTTGCTGTGCAACCATGAGGACCTGAGTTTGATCCCTAGCACCCTGGTAAAAAGCTGGGCATGGAGAATCCCTGGGCGTATTGGGGTTCGCCAGTCAAGCTGACTCACTGTGACACACATGCTAGTTAGAAGCCTTGTTTCAAAAAGCAAGATGGAAAATTCCTGGGGAATAGCATGAGATTGACCTCTGACCTCTACACAAACCTATACTACCTATACCTACACTATCTATAATCACAACATATATATACATGTTGAAATATGAGCGGCAGGGCTGCATCCCCAACACCCCGGCCGCTTGGCTAGCTCATGCCCGAAATAACAACACACAAACTGTGTTCATTTAAGAACTGCTTGGCCCATGAACTCTAGCCCTTACAGGCTAATTCTCGCACCTGGACTAGCCCATTTCTAATGATGTGTGTAAGCACCCCAAGGTGCGCTTACCAGGAAGATTCTAGCCTACGTCCATCGTGGGTCTCAGCTTCATGCGTCTGCCTCAGAGCGCAGAGCTATCACGTCTACCCGGGAGAGCTGAGCATGGTGTCTCTCCGGAAGCAGAGCAGAGTCTGACCTCACTTCCTCTTCCGCCCAGCATCCTATTCTGTTTATTCCACCCACCTATGTTCTAAGCTATGAGGCCAAGCAGTTGGTTTATTATAATTAACCAATTACCTTCCTCCATCATATACATACATATACATATGGTAAATGCATTTTTTAATTAGGGGAAAGAAATGCCCTTGAAGAGGTTACTATCAGATGTCTGTTAGAAAAGGCCAAAACGATTTGTTTGGCCCTCTCTCTTGAGCATATAGCAAAAAAGGTTACATTACCAGAAAAACTTCTATGCAGAAACAATTTTCATTATTTTGGTCTGTACAGTTGGCTCAGCAGTTAAGAAGAGTACATGTTGCCCTTTCAGATGACCTAGGTTTGACTCCTAGCACCCACATGGTGCTCACAACCATCTGTAACTCTAGTTCCAGGTGATCTGAAGCCATTTTCTTGTCTCTGTAAGCATCAGGCATGCATGTGGTGCACATACATACATACAGACAAAACACTCACATACATAAATAAGAAAACAAATAAATCTTTTTAAAAAAAAGTTGGTTGAGACAGTCACTCTGGCTTAAAAGGAAAAGAGATAAAATACAAAAAATGCTCCAACTATGTTCTTAGCCCTGCATTTAGGAGGTGTGTGGGTCCTCGTGGACCTGGACTGTTTGTTTATCTGAGGCCCAGAAGAAGTTACTGGAAGACTCTGTCCCTTCTTTGAGGTCTTAGGTCTCCAGTCCCTTGTGACACTCTCCTGCTTCCAGCCCCGCAGACCTCCAGCTTAAGTGTCACCTCAGGATCCAGATTTGCCTTGTTCAGAGTTGGGGCCCACCTTTCTCCGCTCCTTAATTTTAGCTCACGTTTTCTTCTTGTGTCAATGTGTTTGAAAAGCTGGTAAAAAACGGAAGACTGGTTTTCACAAAGGACCCTCAGAAATATTTAAGGTGAGGTGACATGTCACGTAGCCACATAGGACTGGAAAACATCATTTATTAGGACTTTATGAAGCCTTCACTTTGCCTTCATTATCAAAACCTCAAAGCCAGAAAACTCTTAGTCAGGGATGTTGGTGTGAACTTGTGGTCCCAACACTGGGAAGACACAGACAGGCAGATTTCTGAGGTTTGCTGGCCAGCCAGCCTAGCCTACTTGGAGATCTCTGGGCCAGGAAGAGACCTGGTATCAAAAACCAAGGTGGATAGCTCCAGAAGAATGACACCCGAGGTAGTCCACTGACCTTCACATGCACATGAATAAATGATCCCCAACACACACACCCCACAAAGGAAATTCTGACTGAAAATGTCTTACAGAGCCAGTAAAGTAAATGAGTTTGCTGCCAAGCCTGGCAACTCAAGTTCAACTCCAGAGTTTGTATGATGGAAAGAAAGAACTAACCAAATTCTCTGACCTTCTCTCTCTCTCTCTCTCTCTCTCTCTCTCTCTCTCTCTCTCTCTCTCACACACACACACACACACACACACACACTAAATATGTATGTTTTTTAAAAATGAAAATGTCCTAAGTATATGTTCAAAGCACATTTCAAATTTTTATTTTTATTATTTATTTTTTTCTGCATGTTGTCTGTGCACCATGTATGCCTGGTACCTGAGAAAACCAGAAGAGGGCATCAGATCCCCTGAAACTGAAGTTACATACAATTGTTAGCTGCCATGTTGGAGCTAGGACTTGAACCTAGGTCCTTTGCCATTGGTCTTAAATGCTTTCATCTCTCCAGCCCCCAAAGCACATTTTTATATAGCCTACTGTGCTAAAACTAATAGCACCAAATGCAAGACACACCATTATTCTAAACTGCAGAAACAAGTGCTTTTATATTTTAATGGTCATCATCATTTATATTGACCCTGATTCTAAAATGGACAAAACACACAAAAATCTAAGTATTATACCTGACAAAATAGGATTACTTCAAAATTTAATACAGTACAAATAATAGGCTGCAAGTCACTGCTTTTTTTTTAATCTAAAAAGACTATATAGTAACTCCTATTTTAGAGACTATTGTATCCTGGTCTTCTGAGATACATACAAGTATTCGTGACTTGATTTATAGGCAGGAATGAGGGGTGAGACTAGGAAGAGAGAAGTAGTGATGGTTGTAACAGGCATAATGAGTCTTAAGGGGGGTGGTGCTACTCACCTGGTCCTGTGAATATTTGAAATAGATCAATTATATCACTCTCCAAGACATTGGGCCTTCTGCTGAGCAATCACAGAACTGGCAGAGAGTTGGGAAAATGGAGTCAGGGCTGCCCTTTGAAGCCACAGCCTTTGAACTGGTCAGTGGAACTTGCCAGCTGTCAAGTTCACCTGGGAATGTCAGAGTCATGCCATCCTACACTCAGACCACCTGTCCTGCCTTTCACAAGGAAACTCACATCAGGTCAGGACTTTCCACCAAGCTGGAAAAGTGTTGAGCTTTGGTAGAAATCTCTCTGGTGAAGAGTGGCCAAAATATTGTTGCTTAGTAATACTTGGTAGGCATTTCACTTAAACCAGGCATTGGTGTTTTATAATTACAATGCTTTACATTACATTCCATAGCTGTAATCCCAGGACTAAGGAAGCTGAGGCAGGAAGGTTGAGAGTCAAAGCTTTGAGGAGAGCCTAATGTACATGGTCAAACTGTATCTCAAAATAAAAATTTTTAAATAGAAAAAGGAAAGTTGGATTAAGTGGTTGGGGATGCAGCTCATTTCATATAATGCTTGCTTAACATGCATAAAGCCCTGGGTTTGCTTTCAGCACCACAGTCAGGTGTGATGCACACCTGCAAACCCAGCACTCAGGGAGTGGAAGCAGGAAGACCAATTTAGGGTCATTCTAAATAGGATTGGGCTTTAGGAGACGCTGTCTTCTTCTTCTTCTTTTTTTTTTTTTTAAAGGAAAAGGGGCAGGGGAGAAGAAGAAAAAATTCGCAGGTGCTTACTTTACTAGGAGTTTGCTTTAGTGAGACTGTCAAGTGGACGGGCTCCCCAAATCCCCAGCTCTAGAACAATGTGAACCCGAGAAGAGGAGGTGGAAATGGCTGAAGTTTTTTCTCACGCAGCCCTCCTCTCCTCTGAAAGTGGCTGAAGATGTAGGGCTAGGCTCTCCTGGCCCTCCTCGCAGTGCCTAACACATGGTCTCCAGGCTCCTTCCTCTGTCCATGTTGTGTTGTCAGTGCCATCTGACTTATGAGTCACACTGCACAGGGGCTGTTCAGAAGGAACTGCTAAAGTTCCTTTCTAGAAAAGAGGGAGTGGGATTCTAGTCCTTGTCACAGTGGACAGTGCACCTATCAAATCCTAGGGCTCTTTACAAATACAGAAAGCATGGCTAGGACAGCAGCCCAGTTGGCAGAATGCCTGTCTAGCATTCCTGAAGCTGTCCCATCTCTAATACCACATAAGCCAGGTGTAATGATGTATGGCTATAAATATGGCACTTGTGAGCTGGAGGCAGGAGGATCAGGCATTTGTAGTGAGCTCCAACCCAGCCTGAGATACAAAAACTCTTCTGAAAGAGAGATAGAGAGAAATCCAAAAAACTCAGATTCCAGAACATTCGTATGCTAGGTAGGAGCAATTTAAACAGGATGATTTATTCTGTAATCTAGACATTTCTATATACAGAATCATTTTATAAATCTGGATTCATTATTGATAAGTACAAGAAAGTGAGTACATACGAAGTTAATACAGCCCTCTAAAAAAAAGTACAGCTTCTTGAAAAAGAACAAATCAATTTCCCCTTCCTTTTTTTTCCTTTTTTTTAAATTTATTTATTTATTAAAGATTTCTGTCTTTTCCCCACCGCCGCCTCCCCTTTCCCTCCCCCTCCCCCAATCAAGTCCCCCTCCCTCGTTAGCCCAAAAAGCAATCAGGGTTCTCTGCCCTGTGGGAAGTCCAAGGACCACCCACCTCCATCCAGGTCTAGTAAGGTGAGCATCCACGAAACTGCCTAGGCTCCCACGAAACCAATAGGTCCAGTAGAATCAAAAACCCATTGCCATTGTTCTTGAGGTCTCAGTAGTCCTCCTTGTCCGCTATGTTCAGCGAGACCAGTTTTGACCCAGGCTTTTTCAGACCCAGGCCAGCTGGCCTTGGTGAGTTCCCGATAGAACATCCCCATTGTCTCAGTGTATGGGTGCACCCCTCGCGGTCCTGAGTTCCTTGCTTGTGCTCTCTCTCCTTCTGCTCCTGATTTGGACCTTGAGATTTCAGTCCGGTGCTCCAATGTGGGTCTCTGTCTCTGTCTCCTTTCATCGCCTGATGAAGTTTAATATTCAGGAGGATGCCTATATGATTTTCTTTGGGTTCTCCTTCTTATTTAGCTTCTCTAAGAACCCGAATTATAGGTTCAATGTCCTTTATTTATGGCTAGAAACCAAATATGAGTGAGAACATCCCATGTTCCTCTTTTTGGGTCTGGCTTACCTCACTCAGGATGGTGTTTTCTATTTCCATCCATTTGCCTGCAAACTTCAAGAAGTCCTTGTTTTTTACTGCTGAGTAGTACTCTAATATGTATATATTCCATACTTTCTTCATCCATTCTTCAATTGAAGGGCATCTAGGTTGTTTCCAGGTTCTGGCTATTACAAACAATGCTGCTATAAACATAGTAGAGCATATACTTTTGTTGTGTGATAAGGCCTCTCTTGGGTATATTCCCAAGAGTGGTATTGCTGGGTCCATGGGTAGGTTGATCCCAAATTTCCTGAGAAACCTCCACACTGCTTTCCAGAGTGGTTGCACAAGTTTGCATTCCCACCAGCAATGGATGAGTGTACCCCTTTCTCCACAACCTCTCCAGCAAAGGCTATCATTGGTGTTTTTGATTTTTGCCATTCTGACAGGTGTAAGATGGTATCTTAAAGTTGTCTTGATTTGCATTTCCCTGATCGCTAAGGAAGTTGAGCATGACCTTAGGTGTCTTTTGGCCATTTGAACTTCTTCTGTTGAGAGATCTCTGTTCAACTCAGTGCCCCATTTTATAATTGGGTTGATTAGCCTTTTACGGTCTAGTTTCTTGAGTTCTTTATATATTTTGGAGATCAGACCTTTGTCAGTTGTGGGGTTGGTGAAGATCTTCTCCCAGTCAGTGGGTTGCCTTTCTGTCTTAGCGACAGTGTCCTTTGCTTTACAGAAGCTTCTCAGTCTCAGGAGGTCCCATTTATTCAATGAGGCCCTTACTGTCTGTGCTGCTGGGGTTATACGTAGGAAGTGGTCTCCTGTGCCCACGTGTTGTAGAGTACTTCCCACTTTCTCTTCAATCAGGTTCAGTGTGTTTGGACTGATATTGAGGTCTTTCACCCACTTGGACTTGAGTTTTGTGCATGGTGATAGATATGGGTCTATTTTCATTCTTCTACAGATTGACATCCAGTTTTGCCAGCACAGTTTGTTAAAGATGTTCTCTTTTTTCCATTGTATCCCCTTCCTTAAAAGTAACAACAAGATTGCCCCCCACATCCCCAACTTTTCCTTCTTGGTATGTGTGTGTGTCTGAGACAAACAGATGGACGGCAGACCTCACACCTCATTGTGTAGCTCATGCTGGCCTCCAACTTATGATTCTTCTGCTTCCTTCCCTCCTGAGTGCTGAGGTTACAGGCCAGGACCACTAAACAATAATAAGGGGCCTGCTGTCTTAAGAAGTGAGCCATCCATCCTCACAACAATCTGCAATCCATGAAGGTGCAGAGCATCATAGCTCCCTGTAAAGGGAAATTAGCTCCAAGCATTTATTCCTGGTGTCATTTACAACACCCATGATTCCCCTTTATCAACACAGCCAAGAACCCAGGCCAGGTGTGAAGCTTATGAGTGTGGAGGCCTGAGGTTGATAGTGACTTCCTCAATCATTCTCTACCTTTTCTTGGAACAGTGGCTCTTGTTGAACCTGGAGCTTGCTGATTCAGTTAGACTGGCTGCCAGCAAATTCTAGGGGTCCTCCTCAGCTCTGGGACTGCAGGCATAAACCAACACAGTCAACTTTTACCATGAGTTCTTGAGATCAATTCAGGTCCTCATGCTTGCATGGCAAGTACTTAACCAACCCCGAGTAGAAGCTAGTTAAAACAAAGTATGATACTTCAATTGCAGAGTTCAACTGAAAGAGAGTTTGGTGAGAACTGAAGTTTCCCTTTGTCCCAGAATGCAGGAGCCTTCACTTCCCATCTCATCATCTGAAGGTGAGTGGTGTGGCTATTGATGGGCTTCAAGCTTTCAGATGCTTTTATAGATGAGCACATACCCTTTCCAGTCTCTGTGAAGGAGTAGTTTTAAATGTTATTTAAACTGGGGTGTTAAATAAAAAATCTCTCTCTACAACAGCATTCAGTATGACCTGGCAGCAACTCAGAGAATTTAGTTCACAGATTTACGAAAATTCCATTAGCTTTAATTATTTATCAGCAGTCGAGTTAGATTACAGTTCTTGACCTATTTTCACAGTGGATGGGCCACCCAGCAATGGAATAGATGAACAGTCTTTTTCCTAAACTGAAATAATAGAAACATATTTTAAAGAATGAAACCCAAACATGTAATTACCATGATGCAGACCCTGCCACGTTGCCTTTGTCTCCAGATAAAATGTACATCTTTGTGAGGTTTTGGTTATTAAATAAGATTATCTCGAAAAGGAGAAACTCACTCGTGCTATAATTTCTTCCCATTTAAATTTCTTTGCCCCATTTAAAGCATTTTATGTTCTGGTGGAGAATCTCAAATGTGATAGATGTGACTTTAGCACTATCCTAGTAACACTGGGTAAGGGGAGTTTCCTGGAATCACAGAGTGACTGGAGGTGTGAAGATCAGGTGTGGGACTCTAGTGGGTAAGTGGTAAAGTTAGTCAGTGAGGGACATAAAGGACAGAGACACTGAGTTCCCAAGCAATAGCAGCTCTGCCAGGTTCACTGCTGAAGATCCAGCATCACTTGTGTCCCACCCATAATGGTCTGTCAGATTTGAAAAGAAACAAATCAAGGAGATGGGATGGTTCCAGATGGGCATGGGTTACACTGTAACAAAATGACTGGCGGGTGCATGACAGTTGCCTGGCCTATTGCAGAACCTGAGTGTTGGAAGGCAAGGGTTCATTTAGTTAGAGTCTTGGGAATCCTGGCCTTTTCAAGACCCTGTAGCAAGTCCATTGAGTTAAAACTTCTTGCTATTTTGGCATTTCTCAAAAGCAGAGTTTTCTAGAAGCTCTAATATCCTTACTCCAATATTGTTACAAACTTCCATATTCATCACCGGTAGATCTTGCCCACCCTCTTTGCCTCCCTGCCCCCTCCCTCCCAAAAAATCTGGATATGGCTCCCACTGGCCTCAAAACATACTATATAGCTGAAGATGACCTGGAACTCCTGATCCTACAGTCTCCCCCTCCTGAATGTTGAGGTTACAGGTGTGCACCACCATGCCTGATTATGGAACTCACTCTACCAACTGAGCCACATCCTATCCCCTATTGCTCTCAATTTAATGAAAATAAAATGCTGAGAAATGGCTATTTCATCTGAAAACTAATGGCTGCTGGGAGTTCAAAACCATGTTTCTGCTCTGAGGGCCAATTTGCAATACAGACAAAGTCAGATGTTTTAAAACATCTGTGGCCTAGCATCCCCACTTGGGAGAGTGTGAAAACACTCGCCTGTCTTTGCCCAGCTCCCAAATCCTTGGGTCCTAGAGGAGGCGCATGCTGCAGACACAGCTTGGTAGACAGAGGGCCAGGAAGAGAAAAACAAGAAAGCCACCTCAGATTTCTGCGATCTGTTCTCAAAACAAGTCTTGTTTGTCTTTCAGTTGATCCCAATATTCTTCAGTTTTTTCTTTCTTTTCTTCTTCTTTCAGTGTGTATGTGTAGGTACACTGTCAATAGATAGGTGCCATCTACCTTGTTTTTTGAGACAGGGTCTCTTACTGGCCTGGAGTTAACCAATGAGGCTCCTACTGACACACCTCTTCCAAGGCCACCTTCCCTAATCCTTTCCCCAACAGTTCCACTAACAGGGGACCAAGTATTCAAACATGAGCTATGCAGACCATTCATATTCAAACTACTGCATGCATATTTGTACACATGTATGTAAGTGCCCTGAGGCCAGATGTTGGATTCCCTGGAGCTGGAGTTATTGGCTGTTTTGTAAGCCATAATATGAGTGCGGCGAACTCAAGTCCTCTGGAAGAGCATCAAGTGCTCTTAACTGTTGAGCCATCTCTTCAACCCCAATTGTTTTAAAATATGTAGTAATCATGAATAAGCAGCCAGTGAAGGTAAGAAATCATGCCCACAACTACAAACCCAATGCCAAACCATATTTACTTAAAACATTTTTGTCAATTATTTACTTATTTCACAACTCATTTTTCAAGGTGTGAGCTCTGTAGATTATAAATGATATCACAATATCAAGGTTGTACAGGCCTAAAAGCCACATGCTAATACTCATTCTTAGGATATAGCTGGTTTAATTTTCTCTTTTTTATGCTGAATGCATATTTCAATGATGAGTAACTCCACTTTATCATCAGAGGAACAAGTCTCAGAAAACAGTATAGAAGATTTGAAACACCACAAACCAACATCTCAGGAACAAAGATGGTCCTACACAGTCACAGTGTGAACAGAGAGAGGGTATCAATATTCAAAACAAGGACATGATGTGTGTGTTTCTTAAAGGCAGACTAAGGCTTATGCATGTAGAATATGTGCCTAGAATCTCCCAATGAGGAGCTAGGGACAAGACTCAGCTTAAGAACTGTTTTATACTATTGCCAGAGACTTGGGTTCAGTCCCTAACAATCACAAAAACAAACAATCAAACAAACAAATGTTTATATAACTTAGTTCTCAAACATGCCATGTCTCCATTTCCATTCCTTCCTCATCTGAAAGCCTGGCCTCAATTTATCCATCATTCATGTGTACATCACTTTATAAGAGGAAGATGCATGGGGAGGAGGGTCCTTTGTCTCAGCTTAATCACGAACATATACTGTTTATTAATATTTAGTAGCTTCACAGAGCAGCTCAGGAGTAATTAATAATAAACGATGAGCAAATCTACTTGCAGACACAATGCTTACTGCACACGATCAAAAAGAAGCTGGATCCTAACTAGGTGCCCAGTGGTCCATGAGGAACTAGCAAGTCCACAGAGATGGAATCTAAATGAGGTCTGCTTGCACATGACTTTCCCCTCTTCCTCTTCTACTGTCATTTCTTATGGAAAATAACACAGAGCCAGCTACTGGCACAGGAAATGCAGACCATAATTTCTTAATTTCTAGACGAAATTCTTTATGCCACATGGATGGCCTACAAAATGTCTCATGAAGCAGGCAACTAAGGAATGGAAATCTTTGAAAGCAGCTTTTAAAACTATTTGAAGATGTTCCGAAGCATCTCAAAGGAAGCCTGTACCTAGCATGGGAGGGAAAACAAAATCTTCAGGGCAGAATGAAGCATCCTGACCCTGGTCCTTACCCTGAGTGCTATGTGTGTGCTGCTAAGAAAGAAACTCAACTTCATTCTATCCAAGAAGGTCACTTTTGGGACCTCCAAAAATCAGCTCCTCAGATCCATCCAGTGTTATCTAATAAGTATCCCCCAGAGAACTCCCAAACTAAGCAGCTGAGGTTTACCATGGTAAGCAAGGGTGGAGAGAAAAGGCACACACTCTAGAACATTCTAATGTTCAATCTCCAAAAGATTTCTGAGCCAGTGACTTTTCATTATTCACTAGTCTGCAGTGCTTAAAGAATACAGTTACCTTTCTCTCTCATTATTCACAGGGTGTTGGCTTCAACCCTGCACCCATCTGAAACAGTATCTGTGGATGCTGAAGTTCCTTACATAAAATGGCACCATATGTACATAGAACCAACTTGTACATCTCCGCACAGTGTATCATGTAAACCATATTTTAATTTCTCTTTTGTTGAGATTTGGGAGTGGAACTCAGGGAATTACCTGTGCTAGACAAGTGGTCTACCACTGAGCCATGCTCCCAGCCTTTCACTGGAGATTCTGGGCCAGTGTTCTTCAGTTGTACACCAATCAGCCCCGCATTATCTCTAGATGACTTGCAATACTTGTCATAGTAACAATGCTATGTTTCTAGCTGGTATATTGAGTCATTTCAGGAATAATCACAGAAAAAAATCTTTGCAATTCAATACAGATGAGAATTTCCATATTGGTTTTTCACGACAGGATTTAGACCAGGCTGGCCTTGAGCTCACAGAGCTCCGCCTACCTCTACCTCTTGAGTGTTGGGATTAAAGGCATGTGCCACCATTGCCCAGCTCCCTCAATATTTTTAATTTATATCCAATTATATATGTATACAGAAATTGAAGGCATGGGGGTGTCGACTACATAAAAAGCTGTTTAAGAGCATTAAGAAAAAGTGTAACACTCAACAGAGAAAATGGTTTTAAAAGACTTTTGAAAGCAGAGTGTGGTGGTGCATGCCTATAATCCTAAAGTTGGGAAGTTGAGTCAAGAGGATCATGATTCTAAGCAAGCCGGGGCTATCTAGAGAAACTGGTTCAAAAAGAAAAAAAAAAAACATGCACACAATTTTTTAAAAAATCAATTAAATACTTTAGGAATTCTTCTTGTCACCTCTCGTGCCTCTTAAACAAGGGCAGGCTACAGGCAGTCTTGAGATTCTTTCTTGACTCTCAGCCTGGCATCCGTACAGTGAAAGTTTAGCAAAGAAATCAGTGGAAGGCTTCTGCTATCCAGAGCCGCCTAACTGGCGGGATGAGTCATACATAAGTTCATAGATGTCAAAAGCAGCTGCCCAGACTTTTCTGTTATTACCATATACGGCTAATATAGATCCACTTATCTCCAACCATCATTCAGTGGAGCTCCAGCAATTTCCATACCTTATCATCTCTCTTCAGAGTTTCTCGATCTGCAACTCCAGGACATAAGACTGTGTACCCAACCATAGGACCTAAAATCATCACCCTGGGCTGTAAAATGTGTGCGTAGCTAAGTGTTTGAATAAGGTCAAAGTACAGGGCTAACTGTTTACATTCCAGCAACATCAAAAGAGAATAGCACAGGACAGTCAGGATTCAAAAACAACTTTACCTGAGTAGCGCCCCCCCTCCAATGCGTTTTATATCACATACTCAGAAATAGTTTGGAAAATTGTGCTTGGTTAGGATTACTTTTTACCTATTCCCTATTTAAATGATAAAAATATTTCAGATTCCTACAAGCTGGGAGAATTAACTGGGTAAGGGCTAGAGGTGTATGTAGCTCAGGTGGTAGAGTGTTTGCCTAGCATGATGAAGCCCTATGTTCAATTTGTAGTACTACATAAACCTAACACGGGGCAAACGCCTATAATCCTAGCACTGAGATGGTAGAGGCAGGAGGACTGAGAGTTCAACATCACCCTCCACTACATAGTAGAAGCCAAACTAGGATACTTGAGACCCTATCTGAGCAACAAAACTAAAACCTAACCAACCAACCAACCAACCAACCTTAAAAAAAAAAAAAAAACTCCCACCTAGACAAAACAACTGCCCCAAACTAATCAACCAATCCAAGAAAAAGATTAATAATTACCTAAGGAAATGGTCCATTCATAGATTCAACCAATACATTTCTATGGAGTCAAACTTATAGACAAGTAAAGAAATACATCCTTAGACCTGTCTCTAACTTCCAGCAGATGAGAGAACAGACACCCATTCTCGAAATGGCCAGCAGTTGACACTTCATGACTCAACTGTGTTTCCTGGGAGTTCAACCAAAGATGACACAGCAAAGAGGGCTTATCAGTCTTGCCTTCTAACTTTCATTTTCATATTCTCCCATGTAGCAAATAGAAAATCCTTAGCTACAACTTTTAAAAGCTACAAAGACCTATAAAAAGCTACTATAGACAGCCGGGGATATAGAAGTCCAGGCCCTAGGCATCCAAACATCTACTCTGAGGTGCAGCTAAGATTTCCCAAGACTTGAATAAAAAGGAACTAAGGCTTAGTTAGCATGATGGTACATACTTGTCATCCCAGCACTCAAGAGGCTGAGGCAGGAGAATCATGAGTTTGAGGTCAGTCTAGGCTACAGTGCTGAAGAATGCTACCCTCTGTGGTTAGGATATGGCAATTTCTATTCTGTAATCAGAGCAGCTAAGATTGCATACACATGAGACTCTCACAAGACTGGGCATCCTGAGTCAGAGTGTAGCTGATGGGCCAAACCTCTCTACCATGTAGCCCTACTGTAAAGAAGTAGGAAAGACTACCTGGGGGAAGAAAAGGAGATGTGAAGAACTTGGGACTAAAGAGACCTGGTGGGGTGGGGAGATGAATCAGCCAGTAAAGCACTTGCCTTCCAAGAGCTGCCGTGGACAGCTAATCTGAAACTTCCAGGCCAATAAGGAACTTTGTCTTCAACAAAAGATAGAAGGTACCTGGGAAATGACACCTAAGGTTAACCTCTGACCTCTACACATACATGCACACATCCATCTGTGTGCACATGTACGCACACAATAAGGCCCGGCTCACTTGATTTGTTGTACCTCCAATAAAGCTCAGCAGCTCCCTGGTCTCCATGGTTTTATTTCTTAATCCTTCTAGTAACTGAGCTGCTGCCCTGTGGAGCATTCAGGACACATTCTAAAGGGTTATCCTGGGAAATGTGCCAAGTTTAGTGATAGGTTAAAGTCTGGCCACATCCTATAAAACGTCTGATAGCAGCATATACATACCAGCACCAACGTGCAGATTTACCATCACTCTGTATACAGGACATGTGGTATTTGGGAACCTAATGCCTTCTACCCTAAACTATCTGGAGAGAATGCCAAACTGAGACCTGCTGGTGCCCCAGACTGCTGTGCCCTGATGTCTTCTATATTTTCCTGGAGGTACTAGAGATGCAGGCCAAGCCTTTGAACATTCATTCCAGTTCAGGTTAGAATGTGTATCCCAGATTTCCTGGGCCTCCTTTCTGTCCCCAGATGCTCCCTTGGACCTCAGGCACGGTGAACCTGAACTTAATGAGTGATCAGGAACAGAGCAACTGTTGAAGAGCTATTAGAAGTTCCTTTTGCCCATTAGGAAGCACACAGTCAGGACAGGGTCTGTCCTCTAAAAAAGATACTTTCTTATAATTATCTTTTATTCTTTTTTTGGAGTCAGGGTCACATGCAGCCCAGGCTGGTCTCAAACTCTCTAGGGAGCTGAAGGTGGCATCCACCCATACTTGCAAGAATTACAGACTGACTCGGGAGGCAGAGGCAGGCAGATCTCTGTGAGTTTGAGACCAGCCTGGTGCTAGTTCCAGGACAGGCTCCAAAGCCACAGAGAAACCTTGTCTCGAAAAACCAAAAAAAAAAAAAAAAAAAATTACAGGCTGCTAAATGTGAAGTGCTTGTTCTGCCTGCACTACTCAAGAGAAATGAAGGAGAGAAAGGGGCCTGCTGAGAGAACAGTCATTGATAGGTGCTAAGCATTAGTCTAGTCACCTAGCTACCTGTCACACTTGAATCACGCACAAACAGAATACAGATATGTGCATAGATGGCAGATAAGGAAAGGATAAGACCCAAACAAACAAACCCAGAAGGAAAGTGCAGGGCAGATGCATAATCCAGGAAAGGGGTGGGAATGGAGCCAGTGAAGGTTTAGAAGCAGAGGTTGAGCAGAGAAGAAGGGAATCTAGAAAGAGAACCCAAAAGAGGCAAGCTGGGTGCATATTAAAAGCAGGGTAACAAAATGGTTCAACAGGGAAGGTGATGGCTGACAAGCCTGAGCACCTGGGCTGGATTCAAGGAACCCCACAGAGTGGAAAGGTAGAACCAACTCCTTCTTGCAAGTTGTTCTCTGATCTCCGCAGACACCATGGCATCCCTACCTACACGTTTATGCACATACATACTAAATGAAAGATTAAAGAACATATCGACAGGGATCCAACTGCTGAGGTGGCCCGAGAGACCACTGCTGCTCAAAGAATCTAAAGAACATAAAGAACAGTCACCAAGCTCGCTCAAGGTAGGTGAAACCCTGTCCAGAGCCTGTTGTAAGACCATGACTCTGGCCAGAAGAAGCATGGAAAGCCGGCCTGAGGCCACCGAGCCACATACAACACACAGGTAGTGCAGCCATGCTTGTAACTCAGAACAACAGTGGTTCTATGAGTATCAAAGGGTGACTGTGAGATGCAGGCATGGCCATTTTTAAAAATGCTCTTGACTCTGTTGAACACAAATGTGTCTGTGACAGGGTTTAAGTCCACTGACTCACAGTTGCTCTGTCCCAGCAGCAGGGGAGGGAAAGAGACCAAATCTGCAGAACTGTGCTCATAACTAACAGGAGATGGTCCACCCTGGGTCGGCAAGCTCCAGCTAGCCAGCTAAATCCAGCTGGCTCCTGGTATTTTTATGGTCTGTGAGCTAAGAATGGTTTTTACACTTTTAAATGGTTACATTTAAAATGGTTATGTAAGTGAGTACATAATATCCTGATTTTGCCTTTTGCCCAGTCAGGTCTAAAATATTTAATGCCATACCCTTCAAGAGAAAGTTTGTGGTCAGATCTGTGGTACTGGGCCTGTCTTCCCAGCTACTGAGGCAAGAATAGAAGTTCAAGGCCTGCCTGGGAAGCTTGATGAGACCCTGTCTTTAAAAAGAGAAGATAGATAGATAGATAGATAGATAGATAGATAGATAGATAGATAGATAGATAGGATAGATAGATAGGATAGATAGATAAAGGTTTAAGAAGCTAGCTCAGAGTTGAGCGCTTACCCAGAATCCCCAGTGAGAAGAGTGCCTGCCTAGTGTGTGTCAGGTTTGATCCCTCGCACTATAGTCACACACAGAAGTTGTGGACCTCTGATCTGCTCCTTTCTGCTTGTCCCACCCTCTTGCACAAGGTAAACTTTGTGAGAAGGATTTGCCTTAGCCATGTGGAATGAGCCAGGCTTTGGAATTCAGGTACGTGTGTGTCCTGTGAATGTCTGAAGCCCACTATGATCTTGTGTAAACTGAAAAGCCATGACCCTCAACATCAGTGAGGCCCCATCTCCCAGACTTCCCAGCCCAAGAGGCTGTTGTAAACATCAAATGAGACCTGGAACATGAATGTCTGTGAAAGCTCAAAATGCTTCTGGAATAGAAATTTACTTGTAGTCATTTATGAGCCTGTTTATTATCAGCATCTACTCTTTCTTCTCATAAATGTTGCAACTTGACATCCTATCTCAGTCCAAGACATATAGCACATGGGATGGAAGGGCAAGAATTTTCAGAACTGCCAAAGAAGTGACCTGGGCATTCTGCCCTGTGTCTTGTGACCCTGTCTCATCAACAGGTCAGGGGCACCTCTCTTAGGCCAGTTCCAGTCATACCTCACTAAACACATCCTCATGGTAGAGGAAGATGTCAAACTCAGGCTAAAAATGAGTCCTTAGAAACCTGCACTCGAGTCTGTAATCCACTATGGAAAAACCATCCCAACCATAGCCAGATATGGATGAAGAGGGACATGGGAATGAGCTGTGTATTTTGTGGGAGACCTAGAATGTTCAACATCATATGGAGGCTGAAACTCACAAAGTATTCTAAGGAGAGGGCACACTGAATGTCACACTTACTCCTGAAGGAGTTGCCAAGTCAACTTTTATGGAAGCATCACTTTGTTGTCCTGGCAGCTTCAGGTGCCTGGTCACTCACACTAATGTGACCCAACATACTCATGCTGCATTGAAGCTAATAGGCTGGGGGAGGCCTGCTGAGGCAGCCAGGTTGCCACCAGAACACAAGTCTTCCAACCCAGGGAGGATCCAGGCTCTGACCCATGTGTAAAAGTCCCTTTTCTCTGTGAGCTCAGGCTGGGCTGGGCTACCCTGATTCCAAGTGGCTTTCTTGCCTTCTCTCTGTGTGTGTCTATGCACATGTTTATTTGCATGTGTGCATGTGTGTAGAAGTCAGAGCTCCAGACGGTGATATTTGTAAGTGCTTTATTTTTTGAGGCAGGGTCTCATTGGCCTGGAAATTTCAGATTCAGTTGTGCTGGCTGACCAGTGAACCCCAGAAATCCACCTGCTGCTGCCACCCCTCCTCCTCGATGCTGTGATTATAAGCACATTATTCAATGAGACAACTAGAGTGGGAGTCGTGGGTCTCAGGTTTCACTACTGTTTCAGTGCAAGTGGCTAAGTAGTAGGGAAACAATTTGGACCAGGGTAAGTCTTGCTGCTTTGAGTAAACCTGCAGTGAATGTCAGGAATGCACTTGTATCTGTTGTGTGCCTTGCATGCATACAGCCAAGAAGTTACATAATCCTCACCCCTCATTCTTCCTTTTTTTCTGAAATAGGGTCTTGTTATAGGTAAGCTGGCATCAAACCTAACAATCCTCCTGCTTTAACCTCTGTGTACTGAGATTACAGGTGTGCTACCACACCTGGCTGGTCCTGGCCTCTTGAAGTGCTTCAGGAAGGACAAGACACATTCACTGACAGCACAGGAAGGCAATTTCAGGAGCCCATGCAAGGCAGACACAATAGAAGCCTGGACAACCAGGCAACCCCTTGCATGAAGCCAATCTCTCCTCCAGGAAGAAGAAACTTTCTCTTGGAATTCCATGCACCTAACATAGAGTTGTTCACCACCCAATACAATTGCTTTACAGGAGAGAGAACCCAGAAATGAGGCCAGGCCACTCTAAGGTTGATGCTCCTAGTGCTTATAGAACCCACTTGATGGAAGTTGTTATTGAGTGATCTAAAGGGTGGAGAGGGATCATTTCCCATTCCTACCCTTGCCCCTCACTCACAGCTAAATAAACAAGAATGACTCAGTTAAAAGGCAAAGAACACAAACATTAAACACGATTGTGTTCAAGTTGGAGAGGAAGGCCAGACAGCCTAGGGGTTAACTAAAGCCCAGGAGGGCCAAATTGAAGGTCACAGCCAGCTCTCAGGTCTAGATTGTGGGTAGGTATTTTAACAATTTTCAGAAGACTTGAAGCTACCCGGTGATGGTGGTTAAGAGATACTGAGTCTAGCTAGACATGAGGACTGTTCCTAGTCAATTGTGACACTCCTAGCACCCGGGAGCTACTGGGAGGTTACTAGTTCAATGCCATCCTGGGCTACAGAGTGATGAAATGCTGGGGGCATGGCTGAGCTGTAGAGCACTTGCCTAGCATGCACAAAACCCTGGGTTCCATCACTGGGCCAGCAAATAGAATAAATTAAAGAAGAAAGAAGGCACTCTCCATCAAAAGCACAGACTGGGGAAACACTTGGAAGTGCTTTTGCTGACAAGCTGCCCGGGAGAGCCACTGCCGACAGAGGCTGGTTTCTATTTTAGTGCTAACATTGGGAAACAAGCTGAAGACACATGCGCCTCAATTCAGGGCAGCTGCTTTCCCAAACAGCTCAAAATAGGAACTCTCTACAACACACGTGCACTGGCACGCACACGCGTGCATCCACCACTCAAACAACCAGCAGATCCAGAGCCTGAAAACTCTAAAGCTCATATACTTTAAACCCAGACCAGCTCCACACAGTTGTCCATAGTCTTGAAGCAGGCTGCCTGTCACTCTTCCTGGTGCTCTGTGAGTCACCAGGCAAAGTTTAATCTTGGAAGCAACTGGACCACAAGTGGCCCTACTGCAGATCAACAGGTCATACTCTGTCAATTTGTCACCAGCTTCAGCACAGCAGAAAACCTGTTCCCACAACCTGTCGGTAGGGTGCTCTTTCTGGAGCAGTGAGTGACAAGTCTGCTTCCCAGATGTGGCCGAGTAAATCCAAGAGAGGCATGTTGGCCAGGGAATTGAGATTTCAGACAATCTCACAGCACTTGCAGCATAAGTTTAAAGGACCAGGCTTCTGCCTAGTAGGAGGTTGGAGCGAAAAAAGACGTCCTGATGCAGGAGGAAGCAAAGTCTGGGGAATGAGCCCCCCTCCACCACCAGAATGCCTGGTCTTGTGCTGGAGGAAGGCCAGCAGATGCTCAGGCCAGGGACACAGGGTGAGGCCGGATTCTGTGGCTGGTGGAGGCTTACAGACCTTTTCCGGGCATCCTTCAGCAGCGAGGCCTGGCCCAGAGGAAACATACTTCAAAGCCTAGCTGTGAACCTGAGAGGTCAGCAGCTCCGTTCTCTCATATCCTTGACACAAGTCCGCACTGTTGAAGAGGGAAGAAGAAAGCTGCTAGCAGTCAGCAGGAGGAAATGGCTTCCTGACTGCTCCCTGGTATGCCTTGGAAAGCCAGCTTGGTGCCCAGTCCACACTTGATGAGGCATGGGAGGCTGAGGTTACTGTCTTGGTTCCAAAGATCCTATCTTTTGTGCCAGTGGTGGACTCAACTTCATGAGGCCAAAGCCTTCCTATTCCTCCTTCCAGAAGTCCTGTGAAGCCCAGGGGTGGAAATAGGAGATGAGGATGACAGGTGCTTTTCAAAATATCCTGGCAAAGCCATGACTGAAAGTGTGTGTCTTGGAGTATATTTCATGTGTGCTTTTTAATAGGCCATCTCCAGGGTTTATGCAGATTGTTTTCTGGAGTCCATGTGGCAGGAAGAAGGAAGCCATAATGAAATGGAAGAAGGTGCTGCAAGGCTGAGGAGTGGCCCAAGCAACCTAGGTGAGCTGACTAGAGCTGGTGTGGAGAGAGCCACAGAACACCACCCTAACAATTTCCAGTACCCATCCACAGCCTGACTTCAAATTGTCAAATGCTCCCTAAAAATGAAGCGAAGGCCTTTTAAAAACTTATTTGTGTCTGGGTTACCCCACTCAAAATAATGTTTTCTCATTCCATCCAATAAAAAGGAAAAAAAAAACTTATCTGGAAGAGAAGTATTAAACAGGTTCCTGAAGGCAGCAACAGAGGGAGCCCAGGCCTTCAGGCCAGTCCAAATACAGTTGCCTGGCAGAGAAACTGGCTTGTCCTGGTTTCCAGCAGATGTGGGCAAAGCTGGCCACAAAAACAATGCAGGAGGGGTGGAGGGAGGCTCAGGGCTCACTCACAGGGGTACTGTAATGATGGTGAAGCTGGAGGGAACAACAGATGACTAGGAAGGACTGTATTTTTGCATGGAGCAATTGATTCAAGGTCAGCTCGAAGGTGACTGACCCTGCACTGCCAGGCACAGTGAGGGAACGGTGACTGAGGACAGGTGGAAAGGAGTTGGGGAATGGGTGAGAGTAAGGAGAACAACATACAATCCTGTCCAAACTGCTTAGAGAGGCAATGAACTGAGTGTGAGTCACACACCTGGGGAGGCATATTCAGAAGGAGATACACAGCAGCTGCACTAGGAGTTCCAGTCTACTCTGGACTGGAAAGGCAAATATTCCCCTTGGGAGCTCAGGAGTACCCCAATAGTCCTGCTCTCTCCACAGACCAGCTTCACTGTCTGCTCACTGGCCAGTCAGCCTAGTGTAAGCAGTGTGTTCCAGGCCAGTGTCTGACCATGTATGTCTAAAAAAGCAAAGAGCATTTGAGGAATGTGATAGCTGAGGTGGTCCTCACACACACACAAAACCCCTCCAGTTATCTCTTGGTATTTGGGTAGCACAGGTTATAGGTATCCCAAAGGACATTCAAACCTGACACTGTTCAAGTCTAGTATAAAGTGACATAATGTTTATATATGATTTCCACATCTCTAATGACCTAATTAGTACTGCCATACTTTTTTCCCTCAAGTGGATTCAATGAACAATTGCACTCTGGAATTCACATCTTACTTTCTGAAACTTCCAGGGTTTCTTCTTTCCAAATGTCTGTCTACTGTGGGCTGAATTTGAGGAGAAAAAACCTGCAGAAACTGAATTTGTTCAGTGTTCACTATTCTCTAACGGTACAAAACTACCATGAACTGGGCAGGAAAGATGGCTCAATGGGTAATGGACTCACTGAGCAAGCCTGACACCCTGAGTTTGACTCCAGATTCAGTAGCATATGCACCTGCAGTACTCGCACCACTATGGGGAAGGCCAAGACAGTAGATTCTGAGGAAGCTAGTAGGCCACTTAGAGCAACAACAAAGAACTTATCTCAAAAATAGGTAAGACCCAAGGAAAGTAATAGCACCTGAGGCTATTCTCTGACCTTCACATGTGTTCTGTGGCATTCATACATACGTGCACATGTATACACACACACACACACACACAAGATTTCTTTTTAACCACCATGAACCAAAAGGTCTCTCAAATTTAAAAAAAGGGAGGGGGTAGCCTCCCTTTCCCCCCAGGAATTTAACCCATATTAATAGTTTGGTATATTTTCTTCCAGCAATAGCTGGATGAATCTGCCTTTGATCATTGGCATCTTGGGTTCGGTGCTATATCACTGAGGTCTAAGTCATTGTCCCCTCTGGAACATATGTCCAAAAAACAAACATATATTTCCTACATCTAACAAAGAGGCACTAAATCTCCTTCTGGGCACTGAATGCTCAACCAGGATGCTCACAGGCCCCAGGAACTCAGCTAGCTTTTGGCAAGCATTTGTAGTCAATGTGGTCTCAACTGGAGAGGATCTCAGCCTCTTGAACTCTCATCAAAAATCAGATGTCAGTTTTAGGCTGGGGAAATGGTTCAAAGGGTAAAATACCTGCTGCACAAGCATGAAAACCTAAGTAAAACCCTCATAAAATCTGTGTGTGATGGCTTCAGTCTGTTGGGGTAACGGCAACAGGAGAATCCCTGTGGCTTGCTAGACAAGTCAGTCTATATGAATCATTGTGCTCCAGTCTCGAAACCCTGTCTCAGAAAATAAGGTGGAGGGCTAGCAAGATAGCTCACCAGGTACTCGCTGCCAAGCCTGACAACCAAAGTTTAATCCTTAGAAACAACACGGTGGGAAGAGAGAACTGATTCCTCTAAGTTGCCCTTTAACCTCCACATGCTTGCCATGGCAAACATGCTCCCTCCTAGATAGATAGATAGATAGATAGATAGATAGATAGATAGATAGATAGATAGATAGATAGACAGATAGATAGATAGACAGACAGACAGACAGACAGACAGATAAAGATACCTGGGCATTCTCATCACCCCCCCCCTCACACACACACACACACACACACACACACAGTCAAAATCAAGGTTGTGCTTTGAAACTTTTCTGTAGTCTTTGTGGCAGAAGAGTGTCCTTAAGTGACAAATGGAATAGGTGTGCAGTTCAGTGGGCCTGGGACGCTGAGGCTGAACCATCACCTCCCTCATTTCCACCTGAGCTTCAAGCAGCTCATGGAAGGGCTCTGACCAGGGGAACTGGCACCCAGGATTCATTCCTCGCCAACCCCCTATGACCAACCATAGCCACAGTTACCTGCCACATGTACGACAAATTCCAAAAGAAAATTCTATTAGCCCACATGAAAGAGTCCCGATGACACAAGTAATATTTTTAAAAATAAAAAAAATACTGGTAGCCGGGCGGTGGTGGCGCACACCTTTAATCCCAGCACTCGGGAGGCAGAGGCAGGTGGATCTCTGTGAGTTCGAGGCCAGCCTGGTCTTCAAGACTAGTTTCAGGACAGGAACCAAAAAGCTACAGAGAAACTCTGTCTCGAAAACACCCCCCCCCCCCCCAAAAAAAATACTGGTTAAAAATGTAATTGATGTTCTATAGAAGCTCTGAATTCTAGCAAAACCTGGTCAACCAGAGACTTTTGGAATTTTTTGAGGCCTTGGTGTCTGCTCTGAGCCTGGCTTTCCTAGGGACAACATTCTAGTTGATATTCTAGAACACTTAACAATGCAAGTGAGTAGGAGGATCCCATGAATGCCCTTTTTTTTTTCCATTTGTGCATGCATGCACGTGTATGTATGAGTATGACATGCCATAGCATGCACATAGAGGTAGGAAGAGAACCTCAGATGTCAGCCCTAACCTTCTGCCTCCTTTGATATAAATCTCTTGTTCACTACTGCATAGCCAGGCTACCTGGCCCTCTCTGGAGCTTCCATGATCTTCCTATCCCCTGTCTCTCATCTCCCTGTGGAAGGGCCAGGATTACAAACACCTGCAGTGCTGCATCCAGCTGTGTGTGGGATCTGGGGATATTGAAATAGGGTCCTTATGCTTGTCTGGCAAGCACTTTAACTACTGCAGTAGATTCCAAGTCTTGTGTGTCTTGTTTCAAACAAGCTAGTATTTGGACAGTTTTCCGTCCCTCCCTCCCTTCAGTACAGTGTGATGATAAAGTAAAACCCACAATTCCTGCCACCCTGGATGCTAAAGTTGCCCCTCCCTCCAACCCCGCCCCTCCCTCTGACCCCGCTTGTACTTCTGTCCTGGGGGTGGGATCACTGCTACCTCAGCTGCACCTGGTGTCTGACAAGCCATTTGCATCCACAATGCTATCGTTCATGTCTTAGTAGAGGGTTGCACAGCATATGATTTAAAAATGCATGTTGGAGGAGAGAATTGCAGAGCACTCACACATGAAGCCTTCATCATGTAAAACTGCCACCTTTCTCAGCCCCTGAGCACTTTACCTCTGGATCTACTGTTAGCACTGGGAAGTGTAAAGGGTTCAGGGATACAGGAAAATTATAAAAAGATACAGTCAAGTGGTCCTCACTAACTACACAAGGGAAAGCAGGACTCCTGGGGTCTTGATCTATTTAGTCAGTCAGTCAGTCAGGACAAAGACCCCCAACAGTCTCTAATTCTGTCTCTGTCTGTCTTGATGGAGTCTCATGTAGCTCAAACCTCAAATTAACTATGTAGCCAAGGATGACCTTAAACTACTAATCTTTCTGCTTTCCCCTCCCAAATGCTAGGACTAGAAGTGTGTACCACATGCATGGTTTAAAAGGCTTTGTGGCATGTTAGGCAATCACTCTACCAGTAGAGCTATATCCTCAGCTCCTGACTTTGTTTATAATTATCTTTGAAACATGATTCTTATCTGCAACAGACTTCAAGCAAGACTTGTTCTTGGATTATTACTCCCTATACGTCCACTGAAAAATCTGATTGTCACTACTGCCAAAAAAATGTGTTCACAAAATGTCTGTACTCTTGAACAGTACCAAAAGCATCCTTCCACACAGTTAGTTAGGTCAAAAGAGCCCTTTTCAGTCTACCATCAGCAACTTCAACAAGCCCTTAATGTCACATACTCCCTGCTGTATCTGTTCCATTGTCACCACTAGTCTCTGCATCCCAAACAGGCATGCCACTTGGTTAGGAGAGGTCAGAGTTCTGCACTGCAGTTGGTAGAGGCCCAGAACAGAGGATGCATGGGGAGCCCAGACTTGGAACTTGTTATTTTGTGGAAGCCAGTGAAAAGCACAGGCTGCTGCCATGTTGATACGGCTCCTAGAAAGAGCTAGAGACTGATGGCTGTGCTGGGGATCAGAGAATGTACATGCTAGTTCGGCAGCCTCAGTTACCAATGGGAAAGGCTCCAGAAGCCTCTGATCAGCACCAACTGGGAGCTATGCTAGAGGCAGAAGTCATGCTCCCTGGACCTGCAAGGGAGACTGGACTCAGAGCTCATCCTCAGGTCCCTGCTGAAGCCACTGAAGTGCAGTGAGGGTGGAGCCTGGGATTGCTAAGGATGGTTCCAGCAGGCCTGGACAAGGGCCCTTGCCCCTCATCTTCTTGGGAGGAGTCAGGGAAAAGATACATGCAGTCTAGGAGAGAAATTGCTGGTTGCTCTTTTAGGTGAGTCATGCAATGGATAGCTTTTTTATTTTACTAACTCACCCAGTACTTACTTTAATAATGTTCTTATTTAGTCTTCTCTGCTAAGTGTCTCAAGAACAAACTCGTAGATAAAACTCTGTCTCTTCCTCTCTAGTGTCTTATGTATCTTGGTTAGCTTCAAACTCATTATGTCAGATGACCTAGAACTCCTGATCCTCCTGCATCCACCTCCTGAAAGCTGGCCTTATGGGCAGGCACTATCATATCTGATTTGGTTTATGCAGTGCTGGGGGCTAAAATTCAGTGATTACTGCAGTCAGCATGTGCTCTACCAAATGAGCCACAACCCCAATCTGTGCAGTTTCAAACATTCCTTCTAAAAGCTGCCTAGCCCAGTACTAGGCTACAAATTATCTGGTGTGGACTATCTCATTTGCTTGTCATAACAAGGAGAAAGTTTCTATTATCCACATTTATGGGCTCAGAAACTGAGGTAATGGCATTCAAGAAACTACCCAAAAAGGTTGCTTCTCCAGTCACTTGACTCCAGGGTTCACAAGCTGCCTACCACAGTTCACATGCAAAGTATATCAATGTGTCCCTATGTTCTCTGCCTGTCCTAAAAAGATGCAGAGTCTCAAGGTAGGTGGAATCATTGACCCTTGTCTCATACCTGCTACCATGACCTTGAACCGAATGTGGCTTCTGACAGAGCCCACTGGCAGATACAGGTTGTATTTAGGAAAAGGTTGACAAACACACACCCTGCCTCCACTTCTGACCTTAACCTTAATCTTGGTGGGACCTCTAGGGTCTGGCTGCATCCTCCCAGAGCAGGACCCTTTCCTGGAGGAGCTGTGTGTCTCACCATCTTGCAGAAGCAGGTCAGCTTAGGACTGAAGGTGAATGTATCTGAAAGCCATGGCTATAGACTGTATACACATAGCAATTTGTTACTGTGAAAAACCATCTGTTTCGTGGTATTACAATCCTCAGAGGGCAAATTATAGCTAGCGTTCAACATAAAACATCAATTTAAACCATCAACTATTCATAATTTCAATTCTTTATTGGAAACCAAGGACATAAATGTCAGGGAATAAAGCAATATTTCTTTTATTAACTGTTCCATTCATCTGGCTATTAAATAAAACCAGGGCCCCAATAAATGGCAGGAATCCTTGCCTGACAGCCATGCCAAATAGCTCTATAATTCTCAGACGCTCTAAAACAACGAAAATGGCGTTATTTGAAAAGTTCGAAACTTTAATATATAATAAAATTAAGATGGATGTGATCTGGATACATTGGGAGGCTATGTGCAGTGTCTTCATATTCAAATAGATTTCAACTTGTGTGTTTTTATTTTCTCTGGGGTTCATTTTGTACCTAGATCACACTGGTTTTATGAGCAGGCTTGGCAGGCACCAACCACTAGCTGCAGCATTTTCAACTGACATCTAATTTTCCCAGGCTCAAACCACCTCCCCATTGCTCGCCTGGGTCTGTGTCATAAGGGATGTTGTAAGGGAAGCACATTTCTTAGAGTACAAGGATTTCAGGACCTAGCCCTGAGGGTCTCTCTTAAGCATTATGTAAAAACAGCAGAATAAAAAGCTCAAAGAAGGTTCTTTAAAGCAGTGGCCTATTGTATAGGTGGAGGGGCACACTCATGTGCATGCACTTGTTTGTGTGGTGGAGAGAGGTGAACATCAAGCATCTTCCTTAGTTACTGACCACTTTATTTTTGGAGACAAAATAACTGAACTTGGAGTTCCGTGATTCAGGCAGACTGTCTGGCCAGGAAACCTCAAGGATCCTCCTGTTTGCCTCCCCAGCACTGGGTTACAGGTACATGCAGTAATATTCGGCTTTTCATTTTTTTAAAAATTGCCTTCTAAATTATTTTTTTTGTAATTTAACTTTTTGAGATAATTATTTAATTTCCCCCCTTCCCTTTCCTCCCTCTAACACCCTCCCATGTACTTTCTCCTTTGCCTCTTTTTGATTATCCTCTTCCTCTTTCTCTCTCTCTCTCTCTCTCTCTCTCACACACACACACACACATATATATACACACTACACATATAAATAGAACATGATCAGTCTGTATAAGGTTACTTGTATGCATGTTTGCAAGGCTGACCATTTGGTGCTTTTACCTGGGTGCTAGGGTCAGAAATCAGATCCTCGTGCTTTGGTGGCAAACACTTTATCCACTCAGTCATTTCCCCAGGCCCCACTTCTTTCTTTTTATAGTAAGCAACATGAGTGTATGAAAAGGAAATTCAGGAACTTTTAAATGTACCATCACATAATAACTCTAATGGCAGGTACATTTAACAGATTAGGAAGCAGGTCACTTACTCACCTCATCCACATAAAGTACAACTACTTGTTAGCTGACAAGGAATTCAAGGCCACTACCTAACAATCTGGGGATGGTGGTTAACACAGAACTTTGCAACAAGCAGAAGAAGCAGGACAAGGTCACTAAAGAGGGAAAGAACTTGGTTCCTCATCCCACCTGGAGAGAGGAAACTGGTAAATGGAGGTAATAGGGAAGCCTGGGAGCTGGGCAATAAGCCTGGGTAGAGTGTCTTCCTATGTTGTTTTGAGACTGGATCTTACTCCATGGACCTGGCTGGCTTTGAGCATGGTATAATCCTCCTGCCTCTGCCTCCTGGGTGCTGGAATTACAGACCTGAGCCACGGTGCAATTACTTGCTATGATTTGGCTCTTAAATGTCCTTCAAAGGTATGTGTTTTAAAGGCCTGGTCTCCAGCTTCATGCTCTTGAGGAGTGGTGGGAACTGTAGTATGGAATAACTGGAATGGCTTTAAGTCATGGGATGGGGGAGGAAAAAGCCTAGAAGAGGATGATAGGATGCTAACTGTTGCTTTCTCTCTTGATTCCTGGTCATGAGTGGCCAGCATTGTTCCATCACAAGAATCTCCAACCATGTTTCATTGTACTACTACAGGCACAAGGCAATCTCTGAAAGCTTTGAACCTGTAAGTCAAAGTATACCTTTTCTCTTTGTATGTCCATTATCCTGGGCATTTGTTATAGTGATAGAGTCTTACTACCAAAATTCCCTTTCTTCCCTTTCTTTTTTTAAAGCTTATTTTCTAAGACAAGGTCACCCTGTGAATAGCTATTTAAAGAAGAAAATTTCTGGGCTGGAGTGTAACTCCGTGGTAGAGCACCTGCCTAGAATTCCCCCAGTGAGGGGCTGGGTGTGGCTCAGTGGTAGAGTACTTGCCTAAAATCCCCTAGTAAGACTGTAAGCCCTGCAAATTCAGGGAATTATGTTAGGGTTAGGGCTCTGAAATTCAGTATAGGATGGTGGCATGAAGCCTAGGGACAAGAATGCATCATCAGGAGGTACAGGCGGGAGACTATTAAAAGTTAAACTGTGCTATAGGCTGTGGACATGAGTGTGGTAGGAGTATGACAATAACAACAATGTAGTGGGGAGGTGGCACATAATGCTTAGAAGGCTACTGGGAAGAAACCAGGCCACATAAGGCCTTTACCTTGAGTGGCTTGTGAGTGGTGACTTCATTTCCTGGAGGACCAGGCTAGTGGCAGGGAAAGTGGTAAAAAGATCATATGTCTTTTTTTAAGTCCTGTGAAGTTTGAGGTGTCTCTTCAAGTACAGATGTTGAATAGAGTCGGCAGTAGAACACTGGGGCTAATATCAGTAAAGATGTGGGTGGTGTTTAAACTAACAGGCACTGAATGTGATGGCAAATGCCTGTAATCCCAGAATTTGGGAGATGGAGACAGGAAAATTGATGCCAGCCACAGCTACACAGCAAGATGGAAGTATTCATAAGACCTTGTTCAAAAAAGCTAAATAAATAAATATAAAATGGATAGGAGAAAGTTGGATTGGAGACACTAAAGAACAGGACCCCTAGATGCCAGAACACCAAGACTCACAGGATGTACAATAGTGAGGGCTGGGAAGGGGCAGCACTGGGCATGTGAAACCCTTCAAGACAGGGAAGGATGGCAAGAATTAGGAAGAAAACAGGTTCTAGGGAGGAGGAGGTGACCATGACAACGAGGTGACTTATCAGTTGGCTCTTTGTGACTTTCACACTCACCCTGGTTGCCCTGTGAGTGATGAGGCTAAACAGGTCAGATTTCAACTTGTCATCTCAGTCATTAGACCCTACAGAGAAAAGAAGTGTGTGCACACGTGCATGCACGCATGTGTCTTTGTTTCTTGTTTTTTTATTTTTTTTTGTTTTTGTTTCTTGTTTTTTTTTATTTTGTTTTATTTTATTTTATTTTGTTTCTTGTTTTTTATTTTATTTTTATTTTATTTTATTTTATTTTATTTATTTTTATTTTTATTTTATTTTATTTTGTTTCTTGTTTTTTTATTTTTTTATTTTTTCTGAAACAGGATCTCAAGTAGCTAAGGATGGTCTCAAACTCACTATGTAGCTGAAGATGACCTTGAACTTCATAAATGTGTCTGTGCACAAGTACATGTGTATTGTTATGTGTGCAGAAGCACGGGTGTGTACAGTCATGGAGTAAGAGGGAATCTTGTTTGTAGTTCTTTTTTTACCCATTATCTTTTATATCTATTTATTATTATTATTTTATTTATTTATTAAAGTTTTCTGCCTCCTCCCCGCCACCGCCACAGGGCAGGGAACCCTGTTTGTAGTTCTTTCAGCTGCTGTCCACGTTTGTTGTTTTTGAGACAGTATCTCTTTGGCTTGGAAATTGCCTATTAGACTAGGTGGGCAGGCCAGTGAGCCTCGGGGACTCTGCTATGCTCACTAAGCAGGCACTGGGAATATCAGTGTGCTCTACTGGTGTGGGCTTGGGAAATGAACTCTACTCTTCATACTTGTGCAGCAACCATTTCACTCACTGTACCATCTCCCCAGCCTAGAATGAAAGTACATTTAGAGCTTTCCAATATGCGCAGTTATGTCATCATCTTAAACACCATCTCTCCAGCCCCCTTTCCCTGACTTTTTTGAGCAGCCTTTAAAGTGTCAGAGAGATGGCATATACGTATTTTGTTGCACATTTCTTGCCTTTAAAAACATTCTAAATTCCCTGTAGAACTTGGAACTGAACTCATGGCTTACTGTGCAATATAGTAAGTCTTTGCCATTGGTTAGAATGCTGAAAAGAACACTGCATTGAGCTGGAGTGGCACTGCACACCTGTAAGCCCAGATCAGGAGGAGGTAGGACTTCAAGGTCACCTTTGGCTGCACACTGAGTTTGAGGCCAGCATGAAACACAAAAGACACTATCTAGAAAATACAAAACAAATAAAACAACAAAAACAAGACCCCCAACTCCCTCCCCCATAAACTCAAACCAAATAATAAAAGCAAACAAAATAATGCTTGCATTGAGAAAATTAGCTATCAGTTGGGGACAGGAGATAGATCCCTGCACCTCACTGTTGTCACATAAAAACTGATAATCCACAGTGGCAATCCCAGGTAGGACAACATATTTATGGTGACAAGGGAAATGGTGGATTTGGGGGAAATATACATAAGATGAAATATACAATGAATAAATGCCATATTCTTTAGAAACCAACAAACAACAAGACAAAGCAAGAAATCTATCAGGAAAAAGATGATCAAAGGCACCAAATTATCACTGGGTAGTAGTATTGGAAGATGCCCCCCCCCACCTTACCAATTTGTTTTGTTTGTTTTTGCATTGTGAGAGCTATCTCACTCTGTAGCTAAGGTTGGCCTCCAACTCAAGGCTATTATTCTGCCTCAGCTCTCTGATTGCTGGGATTACAGGCATGAACATCCATGCTGGACTACTACACAATGTATTCCTACTATAAAACTCAAGGAAATATAGCCCAGGCTCCAATCCTGTTAGCTGTCACTGCCATAAGTCTCTTCTCTCTATAACACAAAAGGTACTCCTTACAGTCTGCTACACTGTACTTGGTGGAAAAGGCCAACATGTAATATATCTCCATCTATATTTAGGTTATAGAATTAGATCCCAATATAGTGGACTTTCATCTCTTAACATAGGATGTTTCTCAAGTCGCCTAAATTAGATTTTCCCACTCATTAGTTTCCTGTAAGCTAGGATGCAAAGCCCTTGCACTTCCTAGCTTCTTGCTTCTTTCATCATTTCACAACACTTCAAATTTCATCAGTAGTTTTTGGGATTTAAGGTGGGATTTCATTTCTTAACAATCTGTAAAGATGGGGACAAAATTAAACTCAGTAATGTGGTTTAGATGAGAGCTTGTGGAATTGAGACTTTCAAGGATGGTGTCCTGGCCAAGCCACTTGTCCTTTGTGGGTCTGATGTCTAACTTGTGAAATGAGGATTTCAACTGATAGGTCTGTACCACCATGTCTGGCTGGGTCAGTGGCATTGAAAGTTGAGGGCTAAGAGGACAATTCAAGATACAAAAAGAACCCAAAGGGGTGTGTCCTCCACCAAACAAAGTGTGCCTTACATGACCAAATCACACTGAAGGATGAGGGCCAAGTGGCATGACTTGGTGCTTCTCTATTAAGATGTAGAATGTATAACTGGCGACTTAAATTGTATGAAGAGTAATCCCTGGAACCCAAGCACCACTTTTACAGTCAAAGGAAAGAAGCCAAAAATATAAGGCAGAGCTTTGTGCCTTAAAGTCATATTGGGGTCTAGGGTGTGCCTCATGGGTAAAGCACCTACCTAAAATTCCCCAGTGAGGGTCTAGGGTGTGACTCGTGGTAGAGCCCCTGCCTAGAATCCCCCAGTGAGGGGCTGGGGCGTGGTTCAGTGGCAGAGCACCTGCCTAGAATCCCCCAGTGAGGAGATGGGGTGTGACTCAGTGGTAGAGCCCTTGCGTAGAATCCCCCAGTGAGGGGCTTGGGGGTAGCTCAGCAGTCCAGCACATATGCAAAGTTGGGTTGGATTCCTAAGACCCCTGAAAAAACAAAAACTCTGTGGGGCAGTAGCGACAGGCAATGGAGACATCCCTGAAGGTGAAGACAGAGCTGTGTGACAGCTACTATACAACAGCGACCTGAGACTCCTCCTTACAGCCACTGATACCTTACTAGATAGTGTCTATATGGCTTGCTCCATGTGATTGACCCATAGACCCAGGACAGCTAAAATGCTGGAACCAGAACCCAAAGTGTGAGGAGTGGAGAGGAGGTCTTCTCCTTGGCTAAACCAAGCAGAGGAATACATTGGACAGAGATGATGAAGGCGCACTGAGACAGCACAAACAATAACCGCCACTCTCAGAGTCAAGGGACTCAATGCCTTCTGGTCCTGATAGCTGCTCCCTCCCGGAAATCCCTTCAAGCCAGCTGACCAACAAAATTTGTTTTTGGAGGCAGGTTTCCTTGTGTAGCCCTGGCCGTCCTGGAACTCACTTTGTAGACCAAGCAAACTGAGATCCACCTGTCTCTTCCTCCTGAGTGCTAAAACTAAAGGCCTGGCAACCAAGAAAATTCTTAAGACCACCTTGTCTACAAACTGCATGTATGCACCCCAAAGAAAGAAACAAGCAGATATAAGGATAGGGAATTCTATTCTAGTTCTCAACAACCAGGGCTTTGTTTGCTGTGTTTGCTGTGACTCTGAACTCAGCAGTCACCCTCATTGAACAATACACAGCCTGAGGGGTTCTTTTCCTCTTCTTACAGATAAATGGAAAGGTATTTCTATTAAACTACAAGATACATACACACCATGGCAAGCAGTTGACAGGAACTTATAACCAGCATTGAGCTACATGTCCCTTCATGGGCATCTTGGAGAGTGAATTTCCACCATACCACATCAGCCATGCTTCACCTCTACTCATACCCTGTTTTTAGCTCATGAACAGTAGGTCTCATCTACTTGGCTTTTGGGAAGTGTATGGTCAAATTCATGACTCATCTTTATCAAGAGTATTAAGACCAGGGATGTACTTTGAAAAGCTGCCCAGTTTGGGGGTCTGCTTGTCAGTTCTTGCTTTTGTATGTGGGTTTTGCTTTTTCTGTGTGTGTTTTTTTTTTGGGGGGGGGGCTTTGAGTTTTCAAAACACCAGTTTCTCTGTGTAGCTGTGACTGTCCTGGAACTCACCAGTAGACAAGACTGGCCTTGAACTCACAGAAACCCACCTGCTTCTGCCTCCAGGGTGTGGGATTAAAGGTGTGCACCACCACCACTTTGCTAGTCAGTCTTTGGTTTTACTTCCTTTCTCACCACCCCCCTAACAGTGTTAGTCCCTGCCCTGATCTTCACCCTGAGCCAACTCTCCCTAGGGAAGCTGTTGGGAATTGCAGAACTCGGTAAAATACAGACAGCTGAAGGTCAGTCATGGCATGGTGACAAGAGCATGACACTTGGGGTCAGTGAACTCAGACTCAGTGTTAGGTTTGTCACAGGCTTGGGCAGGATAGTGACTGTCTGACCTCAGTTTCTCAGATACATAATGGAGAAGTTGTCTTGCCCAAGCAATCACTGACATCAATTTAGCTGACGTCTTTAGCAGGGATCAGCCATGTACAAAGTAGATGCCTAGGACAAATTGCTCATTTCACTTCCCTTTGACTGTAGGCAAAATTGGCAGAAATCCCACTCAAGGTCCCCATCTCCAGACAACCAGGCACCTCTATACTCCGAGGAAGTCAGCTGACCATGGGTTGACTGCTTGCGACCAGAAACTGACAAATCCAAGATGATAGACTTGAATCTATCTACTCTAGAAGGCTGATTCTGCCACCCCGGGGGCATGGCCCCTTGCTGACACCTGAGGTCCCCTTTGTGGGATCTGAGCAGCCCACATGGGACACCTGGCATGAAGCTCTGTCTAAATCAAGTGTGTGTCAGGGAAGTATTGAAAGTCAAGTCTACCAACTTCTTTGAGAATAGTCCGTCTCGAGTTTTGTACCTCAGGCTTCCTGCCCCACATCACTCAGTAAGATTCTGGGACACTTTCTGCAACTGTCACTCAATTCTGGCTCCAGATTGAAACCTCATTTGAATGTTAACAAGCACAGCAATTAGGAAGGCCGATCTGTTGCGTACACATCACAGAACACATTTGAAACCCAAATACAAATATTTCAGTCTGCCCTGGGTAGGAATAAGCGCTCTGAGCTATATGACTTGCAAACTCAATGCTCTCAAACATGTCATTTCATGTTGGGTCTCAAAGACGGGACCACTAGGGGGAGGGGAGAGACAGGCTTAAAGAACATTATATGATTACAAGAAAATGTTCTTTAAAAAACACAGTACTAGGCTGGGGGGGGGGTGGATCAGTGGGTAAGAGCACTTGCTGCAAAGCATGTAGACCAAATTCAGATCCCTAGCCTCCATGTAAAAAGCTAGGTGTGACCTTGTACATACCTGCAGTTCCAGTGCTGTGAGGATCAGAGACAGAAGGATCATTGGAGCTTGCTGGCTACCAGCCTAGCTCAAGGTTCAGTGAGAGACCCTGTCTCAAGAAAATAAAGAATAGAGCTGGGCGGTGGTGGCGCACGACTTTAATCCTTGCACTCGGGAGGCAGAAGCAGGCGGATCTCTGTGAGTTCGAGACCAGCCTGGTCTACAAGAGCTAGTTCCAGGACAGGCTCCAAAACCACTGAGAAACCCTGTCTCGAAAAACAAAACAAAACAAAAAAAAAAAAAAGAAAATAAAGAATAGAGCAGAATGCCTTCTCTGGCCTTGCACACACTGCACACTCATGCATACCCACGGGGGTAGAGAGCAAAATACACATACAGGCGGAAAGTGTTATTTTACAAAGAAAAACACTGTCCTAATATAATGATGATACACGAATTCGAAATACCTTAAAAAAATAAACAAGCAAACAAACCTGGAGATTGGTGCCTCTTTTGGGCACAAAAAACCAAACAAGAAGATAGAGATAATTCACAAGAAGGGAAAGGGCATTTATCCTGTGGAATCCTGAGTCCTGCTGAGAGGTGGCCAAGGGCTAAAGAGTTCGTTATTACTGCAGGCCAAACACCTCATTTTTCCAGGTAGGTGCTAACTTCTCTGGATACAGTTGAATACATTCCAGAAGAGCACACTGCACACATTTCAACTAAAGATAGAAACTATGCTTTAAAAGCTAATTTGGTATTTTTAGAAGTTTAGGTTTCTTTGATCTGGCCAAAAGAGGCTTAAAATTCAAGCTTCCAACTATTTCAGGCTGTACTCTACAGTGCTGGGAGGACTTGGATGTCTTCAGCTCTAAGTTATTAAAAAGTGAGGCTTTCTTTAACCCCCATGCTGAAAAGGTGGACGTGCCAGGCTGCACTCGCAGTGAAGGGAGGGCTCTTTACAGGAGGATTCCAATTTCCTAAACAGACCTGAATTCCAGGAGTATGACTTGATCTCCTAAACTCAGGGTGTTTCTGTATCTGTCCCCTCTCCCTTTTTGTTAACAGTGTTGCATGTTAGGCTGGCCTCAAATTTTCTATGTTGCCAAGTATGAATCTGGACTCCTGATCCTTCTGCCACCGCCTCTTAAGTTCAAAGGCATTCACCACCATACCTGGTTTATGTGGTGCTTGGGGTAGAACCCAGTTTTGTGCTAGCTAGGCAATCACTCTGCTTATTGGAGTCACAGCTCCCATCTATTCTGTGTATGTTTTGAGAAAGGATCTCACTATGTAGCCCAGGTTGGCCTGGAACTTGTGATCCACCTGTTGACCTCCCAAGCACTAGAATTTCAGGGCAAATGCCCACCAGGGTTTTTTTTTTTTTTTTTTTTTTTAAGTACCTTTGAGATAAGCTTTCAGTCTGGGTAGACCATGGGCAGGACTTGTTACAATAGACTAGGGGCCTGTGGGTGCTTCCCAGTCCCTGTACTCCTGAGGAAGGAGAAGTAGGAGCTGAGTACCCAACCCAAAACAACACAGCCAAGGAATTGCCAATTACAGATCCAAGGTCAATCTCTAAAGTGTTGATCTTTACCACCACTCCTCAGTCTCCCTTTCAGGTAGCATGGACAACCTAAGGGGGCACACACGCGAGCACACACACACGGAGGTGGGGAAGAGACAGAGACAGTTGTCTAGAATGCACATGGTCATGGGTTCCACCCTAGCACCATAAAAAACAACAAAGACAGCAAACAATAGAGACATTGGACTTACCAGACAGACCAAGAAGCCCACAGAGAGTTAGGTCTCCTGGTGGCCACCTTTTGATATGCATTAAATATGGAAGTATTGTCCTTATTTGATTTGTTTGTTTATTCAGCACTGGAGAAGGAAGAGGACTTGTGCTGTTAAGTAAGCGCTCCACCCACGAGCCACACCCCCAGTCCCTCACTGGGAGATTCCAGACAGGTAATTTACTGTTGAGCCACACCCCAGTCCATCACTGGGAGCTTCTAGGCAAGTGTTCCAATTTGGAACCAAGGTTTTCTGCTCCTTCATTTTATGTGAAGACAGAAAACAAAGGATAAAACTGCAACACATTCTGATTATTTCAAGTTGCTAATACCTTGAAAAGCAGTTAATGCCAAGGACTTAGGGGTGCTCCAGTCCCTGAAGTCTCATGGTTTATATAAGGAAAGGGAACTGGAGAGAGGAAACAATTTGTCTAGGATAAATCCCAATTGTGTGTTTCTGGGGATCTTTTACAGATTTTTTCAGAGAGTATGGAATCACCCCTTCATGTGGACAAATCATTTTAGGGATGTAGTTTAATTAAACTCAGCTTACAGAACCTGTGTTTGTGGTTTTCCAGCATTTAAGATACACAACCAGACTGAACAAGTCACTTAATTTTTTTAGAGCCATTGTGATGCCATTATTTGAGAAAGAATTTGTGTTCAATGAACATTATACAAGCAAGGCACTTTTAAAGATTTCTAAAACCTGCTGTTTCAAATCTTTCACAACAAAGACAGAATCTAGGTTCTCAGTCCATCTTAGGACTGGCATGGTATTTTAGACGCTGCTGGGGCTTTATTAGTCATTGGAAGAGACGCTTAACTAAGTCATAAATGTGTTAAATGGAGAAAGATTCCAAATAACCCCTTCCATCATCCCGAAAACAAAATAAGAAACTTCCAAATAACCCCTTCCAAAGGTAGCTAGGGCTAGGAGCTACACAGCAGGGCCAGTGTGGATGCAACAGATCCTTTCCATGTGAAGGCTCTAGAAGACACTGGCTAAACTGTTATTGGCATCTTTAAAAATAATCCCAACCTAGGGTCTCGTGTATCCCAGAATAGTCTGGAACTCTCTATGTAGCAGAGGGTAACTGACCTTTCTGTCTTCACTTCCAGAACGGTGGGGTGACAGGCATGTCAACCCTGCTTATTCACTGATGGGGATGGACCCAGGGCCTCATGCAAATTATATAAACACTCTACCAGCTGAACTACACCTCCAGACTTCAGGTAGGTTTCTAAGTGGTCCTGCAGCCTTGGTCTTTTGACATATCTGACTCCATAATCCAAGTCCCAACATGGAGAATGAGCACACTTCCATCACACTGCAGAAATCAGCCTCAGGGACCAGACCAGACGGTAATAAGAAACTACATCTATTTCTAACACTGCTTTTCAGAGAAGAGTGACAGGAGAAACGACTAAACTTCCAGACACAAGGCTCCTGTGCCAACCATGTGTCAATACACCAGGCACACCACTCCCCAGTGAGGACTAGGAGGGGCTGCTGGCTGGGGAACAGGCTAGGCCCCAAGGAGCTGATCCTGCTGGTACCTGCAGAATCAGGGCAGTAATGGAGAACTAAGCATGCCTTCTATTCTTGACAGTGTTTCAGTAAGGATTTGGGAACCAGGAGGACAAGGGCCCGAGGCCCCTAGTGACACTAAGAGATGCCAGGGGAATGGCACCAGCTGTGTAGTATCCAGCAATTCTGTCACAGCTTGGCTGATCATGTGTATCTGCCATTGTATGAACTGGGGAAGCAGGGCTTTCTGGAACGTAAATGTGACTATGCCACAACATGCATAACAGTGAGCTTAGTCCCATTCTAGCTGTGCTCGTGTTACTTGGTACAGTGCCTGGCCCCTGAAAACACTAATGACAATGGTACACTTGCCACATCGAGGCCAGGTGTCCCCTGGATGCAGAACAATCATGGTAACAATGGTAAGAATGACTTTCAGGGACAAGTGACTATAAATCCAGGCACAAATGACCCTGCTCTTTCTTGCCTCTTTTCTTTTATTCTCATCTCTTCCACAGACGGCAAACTGTGCTTTACAATGTGATCCACTTGGGGGTGTGAGCTTGCTTACCCACAGAACCCTTCCCTCGGCATGCCTTTCACATTCTCTCCTCTTCTGCGATCCATAAGTGTGTTTAATATATGTTGCTTCTAGTCCCTTATGTCCCAGAAGTCCTTTCTCCAGAGTGTTCCCCACTTAAAGGACCCAGTAGATGATACAAAAGAACCAAAACAACAGGTAGCTTTTTTTTCTCTTCTAAGAATAAAAAGAAGCAAATGATAGGCCATTAAACTACCTGGGGTCATAGCCTTCATGGGTGGCTGAAAGACCTCAGAAGTCCAGCAGACTAGCTGTGGTGAGTCAGGGAGCACCTCTGGGCAAGAATGGAAAAGGAACTGACCATAATGGGCTCTATGCCTTGTAGGGTAGAGCTGGCTGTCAGGGAGCTAAGTTTTGCCTCAGGGATACTAGTTATGTGGTCCTTAGGGCCCTGTCTGTTCCTAGCTTACCATGTACCCAGTATCCTGTACAAACAAGACAGGAGGCTGGAAGAGAGGCTACTGAGGAGCAATAGGCTAAGGAAAGCTATCTGGCTATGTCCACTACTACTCACAAAACCCAGATTGGTGGGAAAACTCCAAAATGCCCTGGTTAGATTCTCCAAAGACATCCCCTCCAGAGTTCCCAGGTGGAACTCTACCTACAGGGGCAGCTCAACATAGTAAATTATAACAGCTGAAACTTATCACACACCATCTTTCCAGGGATGTATTTTCAGATCTCCTAGGTAAGATTATCATCATATTAAGTCCTGACAAATGTATTTCAGGCCATATTAGAGTATATTAGAACTGTATTCATAATGGACTCTATTTCTAAGTCACAGTTCACTGGGCCATGGATGGAGCAGAGATAACCTTCTTCATGAATCTGTGGCAGAGCAGACACATTGAGTCTCCTGCAGAGATCTGGAGAGGACTATGGCTTTGTTCTTCTGGATGGTTTCTGGGTAAGACCTGCAAAGGTATATCAGGTATGATTCTTCACATTCAGAGTTCTATTTCTAAGAGTACCTAGGACAGAAGCATGCCAATGGATGCTTCTGAAGAAGATTCGACTCTGACAGCTGTTTTCAAGTCAGGAAGGACACAGAGGCAGAGGAGGCGAGGGTTATACAGAAATGTCACCCCATGAAACCTTAGGCATGAACATGTATACACACATCTTCAAACAAACACACTCATATTCCCAAAACAGCACTGGGGATTGAACCGAAGGCCTTGTACATGATAAGTAGGTACTCTACCACTGAACTATATCCCTGGCCCCTGGATGTTTTGTGTACCAACACATCCCAAGTCAGTGGCAAACACACAGCTCATTTCGTGGGCCAGGTGAACTGAATACGCTGTTTGTTTTAAGACATCTCATTCACAAGGCTAGCCCAGTGAGGCCAGCTGACAAGACATGAGGCACAGAAAGTCAAGAGGCTTGTCCAAGGTCATACAGTAAGTGGAGACAGGGTAGTGAAAGTCATTCTGAGGTGTGACTCTCAACTATGACTATGCAGCACCTCCCAGGCATGAGGACACTGGAGAGTGGAAGAATGTGAACTAGAAATCCAGAAGAGGGTTCCCTAAAGTTTGATGTGGGAGTGTCATATATCAATCTGTTGATTTTATTGGTTAAGCAATAAAGAAACTCCTTGGCCCTGATAGGTTAAAACATAGGTGGGAGGAGTAATAGAATAGGATGCTGGGAGGAAGAGGAAGTGAGCTCAGACTCTGCTCTGCTCCCAGAGAGACTCCACAGCTCTGCTCTCTGGAGCAGAGAAGCCAGGCTCCGCTCTCCCAGGCAACTCTGACCCAGGAAGGACGTAGGCTAGAATCTTCCTGGTAAGCGCACCTTGGGATGCTTACAAGCATTATTAGAAATGGGCCAAGCAGTCTTTAAATGAATACAGTTTGTGTGTTGTTATTTTGGGCATAAGCTAGCAGGCGGCTGGGGTACTGGGGACGCAGCCCTGCCGCTCCTATTTCAACAGATGGCGCCCAGACATGTGGACAACTGAATCCACTGAAAGCCTGAGAAAGCTTGGGAAAGAGTAGAGCACGCATGTTTTTTTTGGTAGCAACAATTTTTCGGGTCTACTCTGCTTGCTAGAGGTAAGCAAGCGCTCTCATCTAAGAGAGGCTTCCTGACTCAGCTTTAGCTGCAAAACCCTGCAGCTCATTAAGAGGTCCTGCCACAAAACACTTAAATGGTGTTGACGAAAAGCTGAACGCATGCTTTTCGGTTTTCAGCCATAGCAGGAAAAAAGCTGTGCTGTTTAAAAATGCCGGCTTTCTGGGCCGTCCTGCCAGGACAAACTCTGACTGAGGCAGGAGGGCCAACTACCGAGAGAGGACTTGACTGTTGTCTGTTGTAGCTCGCTGGCTGGCAGGGAC
>NW_026068163.1:510582-514476 GCF_014885135.2 Alexandromys fortis
TAAGCAATAAAGAAACTCCTTGGCCCTGATAGGTTAAAACATAGGTGGGAGGAGTAACAGAATAGGATGCTGGGAGGAAGAGGAAGTGAGCTCAGACTCTGCTCTGCTCCCAGAGAGACTCGACAGCTCTGCTCTCTGGAGCAGAGACACCAGGCTCCGCTCTCCCAGGCAGCTCCGACCCAGGATGGACGTAGGCTAGAATCTTCCTGGTAAGCGCACCTTGGGGTGCTTACACACATTATTAGAAATGGGCTAAATTAATATGTGAGAATTAGCCTAGAAGAGGCTAGATAGAAATGGGCCAGTCTTTAAATGAATACAGTTTGTGTGTTGTTATTTCGGGCATAAGCTAGCAGGCGCCTGGGGTGCTGGGGAGCTCCAATTATTTCAACAAAAGTTAACTGCTAACTAGTCTATTCTGACAAACACTTTCTGTACCTTGCATTCTGGGTTATCCTTGGAAAAGTTTATCCAAGCCAATTTGCTGTTTACTGTGATTTCTAAAACAATCAAATAAATAAATAAATAAAATTTGGGGGAAAACCCCAGGGGTCCATGCTCCTGCTGTCACTTCTCCATAATGGCCCAACAATATCCCAGGCTCAATCAAATATCTCAAGGGAAACTGCTCAAGGGAAGGACTTGGGTGTGATGGGAAAAGCTAGGTGGCAGGAGCACGTGCTGGGCTTCCTCACCTTCTTATCTCTCAATGGCTGGGAACTGAAATGAAGGTCTAAGACTCAAGGCCCTTTGCCCGGCTCCCAGAGAATTATTTCCTCTAATGAGGTTCTACCTCGCAAAGGGTCTACAGCCTCCCAAAACAGCACTGACAGCTGGAGATCAAGCGTTCAAACACATGAAAGGTGATGGGGTTTGTTCCATATTCAAAGAGTAACGATTGCTAATGTGAAGAGAAGTCCCTACCAAGTTAAAAAGGCTCCCGGAGCTAGAGAGAGACTCTGTATTAAGGGTGTAAACTGTTCTTGCAGACGATTCTTATTAGGTTCCCAACAGCTACATAGGGTAGCACACAGCTGTAACTCTAGCTTCAGGGAACCTAACATACTCTCCTGGCCCCTGGTAACACCTATACCCCTCCCCACACTCAAACATATATAAATAGTTAAGAATAAAAAATAAATTAAGGATATCATCTCCTGCTGACTGGGTAACAGGTAATTGACGGTTGTTTTCAGAAGGAGAAATGGGCTAGGGGTGGCTGAATCACAACAAAGACTCAGATCAGCCCCCAATCTGTCCACAATCCTTGCCTTCTGTCTTTCAAGGAATGGCACACCACATCACACATATACGCATGCACACACGCAAGCACACTGTACTTTCAAGAAGTGTAAGAAGAGGGAGAATTGACAGGGCCAGCAGTCACTGAAATAAAGACCAAACTTCACCATCAGAAAGAATTAAAGAAGAAGCTGGTATATGGTTCAGACGGTAGAGTGCTTTACCTAGCATGTATGACACCATGAGTTTGAAACTTAGCACTGAATAAACTGAGGTAGTTGCACATACCTGTAATCTTAACACTTGGATCGATGGTGGCTAAAAGATCAGGAGTTAAAGGTAACCCTCAGCTACTGGGGGAGTTTGAGGCCAGTCTATGGTACATTAATACTGCCTCAAAAAAAAAAAAACCCACCCTTTCTTAATATTCTATTAATTCTTTGAGAATTTCATACAATGTATTTTAATCATACCCCCCTTCTTCCAGATTGATCTATTTCTTCCCCAGTTCATCTCCTCTTTTCCTCTTCTTCTTCTTTTTTTTTTTAAATTAAATAACCCACTAGTTTGTGCTGACCATATATTCCTAGGCATGGAGCCATCCACTGAAGCATAGTCCACCTATCAGAGGCCACACCCTTAAAAAGTCTGTTTTCCCTCTTCCCAGAAACCATCAATTGTTAAATTTTCCTTGAAGGTAGGGACCTACAAGCCTCTCCCCCTTCCATGTTAGAATGTTGACTAGTTTGGTCTTGTGCCAGCAACTAAAAAAGGTGTCTTTGGCTTTTGAAACAGGGTCTCACTATCCAGCCTTGGCTAGCCTAGTTAGAACTGGCTATGTAGATGAGGCAGGGCTTGTACTTACAGAGATCTGCCAGTCATTGCTTCCTGAGTGCTAGAATTTAAAAAAAAAAAAAAAAAATGCACGTCATAACTTCAAGTAGAAGATAGCAGAGAGGAAAACAAGTTGAGACTCTGTATGGGAACATTTCAGTTCTGTATCCTGTTTCTACATTCCAGGTGCATGTTTGCTATGCCAGGTAAAAGATAGCATTTTGAGGCAAGGTGAATTGCAAGAAAATTTTTTTTAAAATGTCTCTGATTCTCTAGTCAGCCAGTTCCTTGTTGATGAAGAAGGATACTCTGTTGGGAGTGTTCATTTCTTTTCGATTGTGTCTAGGGTGTGTAATGTGTATGTGTGTACAAGTACACATGCATGTGTGTACGCATAGAGGCCAGATATTTATGCTGGGTGTCTCTCTACTGTATTTACTGAGCAGAGTATCTTGCTGAACCCTGTGCTATCTACTCCAGCTAGCAAGTTTGCTCCATGAGTCCCATTCCATCCCCATTTGTAGCCTACCTAACACTTATGTGGGTGCTGGGGATCCACACTCCCATCCTCCTGCTTCCACAGCAAGCAGTTGAATCACTAAGTCATCTCATGATTGCTTATTTTGTTCCTGGTGACCAAAGTAATATTTGTTATGACAGTACTTTTAAAGCAGGCTAAAGGCAGAAGAAAACATTGCTGAGGTCCTGCTCTTTAGGGGCCCTGCTGGTACTCCACCACAGCTCCTTCCAGTAGTTCCGGTACATCTCTTCCCAGATTGTGATAATGCTCTCGTGCCCTTCCTAAGTTTTCTCCCTCTCCTTATCCTGCTGCCTGTTCTACAGACTTGCCACCAGCGTGATTTTTAATGATTGCACAACACTTCAAAGTGTGGCTAGCTTGGCTGCTTTTTTAAAATATACAGCTTCCGTTGTTCTAATAACAGCTGATCTAGGGCTAAAGGAACAAACAGATGATCCTGTGCACTGTGAATTTCCATGTAGCTGCCATAGGCCTCACCTCCCAAATGGTTGTGCAAATGACATTTTCACCTAAGACTAATGATGAGGGTGATAACTAATACAGCTGGTTCAAAGTTGACAAAAGTGTTTTTGTGGGTTGGAGAGATGGCTCAGAGTTTAAGAGCACTGGCTGCTCTTCTAGAGGATCTAGGTTCAATTCCCAGCACCATATGGTGGCTTACAACCATCTGTAACTCATTCCAGGGAGTCTGATTCCCTCTTTTGGCCCTATACATATAAAAATAAAATTAAACACATTTTAAAGAGAGATTTTATGTATACTGAGCTGGGTCCTCACAATAACCTTGTGATCATCAAAAGACACAAGAAAGGAAAAGTTAAACAAACTCCCCATAATCCATGGACACAGGTAACAAAGGGCACATGGATGGCACCCGTTGCTATATCTACACCCAGACTCACACCTTTATTCTTGAGGGCTGGCATGTCTCCTAGACAGCTCTGCTTGGATGCCCCACTACACTCCCAAGTTCTCCAATTTGAAAGTTTGTGAGGTAGGTTCCTCACTGCCACCCCTGCAAACCTAACCCCCTGTGGGTCCCTGTTAGAGATCCGCACAGCCCCACCCAAAGGGCTAAGCTTCCCCCTGCCCAGAACCATTATCCCTTACCTCTGTACACGGCCATCTCAGGGCTCTCTCCCTACTACACTGAAATGCCTTGCTCAAGTTCCCTGTTTAAACTAGGCAAGCAGAAAGAAACATTTACAGGAAAGGAGGAAGAAAGGGCCACCTGGCCAAAGAGTCAAAGCTGTATTAAAAAAAAAAAAAAAAAAAAA
>NW_026068163.1:514642-605007 GCF_014885135.2 Alexandromys fortis
AAAAGAAGTCAAACTCTATTTGCTGATGATATGATAGTTTACATAAGCAACCCCAAAAATTCAACCAAGGAACTTCTACAACTCATAAACACTTTCAGTAATGTAGCAGGATACAAGATTAACTAAAAAAAAAAAAAAAAATCAGGAGCCCTCCTGAACTCAGATGATAAAAGGGCTGAGAAAGAAATCAGAGAAACATCACCCTTCACAATAGCCACAAATAGCATAAAATATCTCAGAGTAACTCTAACCAAACAAGTGGAAGACTTGTATGACAAGAACTTTAAATCTTTGAAAAAAGATATTGAAGAAGACACCAGAAGAAAGTGGAAAAATCTCCCATGCTGTTGGGTAGGTAGACTCAACATAGTAAAAATGGCAATCTTACCAAAAGCAATCTACAGATTCAATGCAATGCCCATCAAAATACCAGAAAAATTCTTCACAGGCCTCGAAAGAATGGTACTCAATTTCATATGGAAAACAAAAAACCCAGGATAGCCAAAACAATTCTGTACAATAAAAGAACTTCTGGAGGCATCACAATCCTTGACTTCAGACTCTACTAGAGAGCTACAGTACTGAAAATAGCCTGGTATTAGCATAAGAACAGACAGGAGGACCAACGGAACTGAACTGAAGACCTGGATATTAATCCACACACCTACGAATACCTGATTTTTTACAAAGAAGCAGAGAGAAAGAGGGGGCAGGGGGCAGGAAGAGAAAAATTTATTAAGGGGATCTTTCTAAGTTTTCCCCAAACTCACAGCTCCTTGGTAAGAAAAAGGACCTCACAATTTAGTCGTGTGATTTAATGTCAGTCCCTTTGCAAAATCTATGCAAAACAAATGTCAGTCTTCCTTAGCAAAAACCTAGAACAGGACAGGACAAATACAGGGAGCTTCACTACCATAAAACATCCCAGATATAAAAAAAAAAAAATCCCAGATAAATTACAATATAAAGATATTAAAAAGAACCTTCAGGCGCATAGTAAGTGACTTCAGTCTAGGGTGGAAGCCTGATACAAAACATCCCCTAAAATGCACTTTAAGGGTCTATGTGCCTGTGAAGCAGCTGTGCCACCTGGGGCATCTCCGTGTCAGTAAAACAGCCTAACAACAATGCTATTCTGAAAAGGGTTGCAAAATGAATCTAGTTATTGCCCTATAAAGAGGTAAGTGTGTAACAAGGCTTAAAAGGGTCCACACGTTGTGCCATGTTCAAACAGAAAATCTGTCCATGGTTAGATCCTAAAGAGAACATGTTCCCATTAATTAAACCATGAAAACAGCAGCCTCCCCAATCAAGCAGGAACAAACACGACAGGAAAGAATATACTTCTTGTACAAGGGGAAAGAGACATGCACACACAGAGGATGAAGCTGTGCACTCCACCCTCAATATCATCAGTTTCAACAGAAATAATTAGAGGCTTGATGTGAGCTTCCTTCCCTGCCTGATTCACAGCACCCAAAAAAGCAGAAGGGCTTTGGCTGGTACTGAGGATGGGATATCCAGGGCTCTGTGTTCAAACCAGACAGATGCCCATGTTAGGGAGAGTTATCTCTAATGGGAAAATGACCAGAAAGACAAATTATTTAGAGACTAGACTATAAAAAAAAAATCTACTATGGTATGAGGTGACAAGGGAATACAGAGCAAGCTGTATATAGAACATATGAGGGAGTAAGAGGAAAAGGCAGTCCAGAAATGATGCGAGTCATGCTTCCTAATTGTTATACTCTAAAACACACAGAGAGAGAGAGAGAGAGAGAGAGAGAGAGAGAGAGAGAGAGAGAGATGAGAGATCTGTGTTTCCTTAAAGTAAAGATATCAAGAAGACTAAGGCAGGAGAATTACAAATGCAAGGCCTGCCTCAAGAACTTAACGAGAACTTGAACTTAAAAAGTGTAGAGATACAGCTTAGAGATAGTCCATTGCCTAGAAATCCCAGTGAGGAGCTGGATACTATGGCTCAGTGGGACAGTGCTTGGCCAGCAAGCACAAGCTCCTAGGTTCAACTCCCAGCTGACCTCCACCTTCTCCACTGAAAAAGACTAAATAATAAAATTTTAAAAATGGTATCTACTAGATATAAAGGCACCTCATCAAATGAAAATTAAAGCCTCCATGCCACACAACAATTGCCTTTTAGGCTACCTGCCCACCCAATCAGGTCCTCGAGTTCTTCTGTCTTGGAATGCTCTCCAAGTTTGCAGCTCCAACATGTCACTCAGGGTCTCCGTAAGCGCCCAGTTCACATGACATTTCCTTTCCCCCTTTCCTTAGCTCCCTTGGGGTTTGCTGGACAGACTTTCCTTATCCAGCATCCATCCAATTTCAATACCCACACAATTTTAGTGTTTGTTTGTTTTGTTGTACACCCCTTCCCACCTCTAGGTTGTAAACTTCTGGAAGGACACATTATTTATGTACAAACATTTGCATGTAACAAGGCTCAGCAACATAACCCCAACAGGAATGCCCCAGATGGATGTCTCAACAATAGGCTCCCTTTTCTTGATCTTAGCATTTTTGAGCACTTTGCAAGGCACCACTCCACTGTATCAACTTTAACAGACTGGATGCTAACACTGAGCATGGAATTACCCTCCACAAACCATAGTCAATACATAGCAGGTTGGGTTTCTGAAGGCCTAAAATCTGGCTCTGCTAACTTTTATTTCCCACTTAAGAATGTTGGGAGAGGCTGGGGAAATAGCTCAGTCAGTAAAGTGCTTACCTTGCAAAAATCCAAGTTTGTTTGTTTTTTTTTTAAAGTTGGGTGTGGTAGACCACATTTGTGATCCCAGAGCTAGGGAGGTGGAGACAGGTGGATCCTTGCAACTTGCTAGTCAGCTGTTATAGCCTCCTTCATAGTTCCAGGCCAATGAGAGGGCCTGCCTTAGAAAGATGGGTTGGTGAGATGGCTCTGCAAGTGAGACTGCTCATTGTGCAAACTGAACAAGCTGAGTCTGGCCCTCAGAATCCATAATGGAAGGAGACAACTGACCTCTGAAAGTTGTTCTCTGATCTCTACATCATGTCATGTCACATGTATACTAGCTCACACATGGCACACTACACATACCACACACATACACACAGACAGACACAATCTTGTACTTACTAGCCCATGTCACACGCCACTCCAATATTTGCATGCATTTGTGTGGTCCATAAAATTAGGTTGAGAAAACATCTGCAATTCTTATATTAGGTCATATCACAATACTTTCCATGTCATTTTTTCAGGGTTGGGGGCTGTTAAGACATGGTCTTGCTATGTAGCCAAGATAGTATGGATCTTCCCATAGCAGTCTTACAAGTTCTGTGATATAAGTTTATACAACCCTGCTTGGCTGTTTTTTTCTTGCTTTTAACAAACATTCCTGGAAAATAATTTCACTTATGTAATTTCAATGAATTAATCTGCCATAAAAAACATACTTCTTGGGACATTAGGTTATTCCCCTTTTTGAATCCATTATTCATTGGCAATTACATACATGTATATGTGCATGTTGACATTTTTGCCTCCTGTTACCCTTTATCACCCCCCTCCTACTCAATCATTTTTTTAGTGTGGGAAAAGCACAGGATGCATATATTCTTGTTCATATAACATGCTGAATTTCCCCTTGAACACTGATTCTTAATCAGCAGGTCACAGAAATCTAAAGTTCATCAGGTGCCCATTTTCAAAAGGGACTCAAGCAAACATCCACCCTTTTAAAAGATCTCTGAGAGAAAAGTTGATTTGGGATCCATTTGAGTTTTTAAAAACTGACCTATTTGAACTGAATATACTATGAGTCAGATCCTAATCTGTGTATCTAGTGTCATTCCCCAACAAGTTAGTTGGCACCAAATATAACCAGATTGCGTCTGCACAAGCTGAACCCAGCACAGAAAAGGAAATTACCTCAGCCAGTGTCACAAAGACCCTATAAACCTGCCTGCAGACAAGATGGGTGTGTTCACAGTGGTGCTATGAGCCTAAAGATAATACTCATTTCAAATGGGGGCTTCAGCATGTACCATGATAAGGAGGTGACGATACTGACTTCTACCCACCATATTGGCTCTATTTTTCTCTCTACATTTTTTTTTTTTTTTGGTGTTGAAATGGAGATTAAACTCAGGGCCTCTTGCATGTTAGCCAGGCTTTCTACCAGTGGCCACATCCTCAGGCCCCCACTTTAGGATTCTAGGCAAGCACTCTACTACTGAGTCACACTCCAGCTTCTTGCTAGAGGATTCTAGGCAAAGCACTGGAAAACTTTATTTTAACATCTTCTAAGTTCAAGTATTTCTGTGCAATTCACCTTCTATTTGGTGAGAGTACAGTTCACAACATCATGGGAGACAGTGAAGTGTGTAACTTGCTGCTGGTCATTGCCAGGCAAGATCACAATTGATAGAGTCAAGTGTGCGCCATCTGAAAACAGCTATGTGGCAAGACATGAAACATCTATGCCACAGTGTCTTCCCATCAACAAAGGATACAAAATAGTACCAGTGTGCACCATGAGTCTGCTATATATAGTAAAATGCTGAAGGCGCGGCTCAGTGGTAGGGTTCCTGCCTAAAATCTCCCAATGAGGGGCTGAGGACATAGCTTAATGGTAGAGCACCTGTTTAGAATCCAGCAGGTGGTACAAAACCCAGGGAAGAGGCCCTTCTTGTGTCACATTGGCTATTGAGCCTGGCAAGTAACAAGGATAGGCGTAATAAAATAATTCCAATAGTCACCATTTAAAAACACCCTCATTTTGAGTCACAATTTGAAATGTTTTTCCCCCAAATTACCCACAAGAATCTAAAAAATTTAGGCCACACTGAACTCAGACAGCATGAAAAGGTAGATACAAAATGTTCCTCAGGTATTCCAACACCACAGTGATATGAGCACATTGTGTGTGTGTGTGTGTGTGTGTGTGTCCATCCTTGAACATGTGCCAAGGAATGATGCTAACTGTTCTGTTCTAATCATGCTCTGCCTTATTCCTTCAAGACAGAGGCAGTCTCACTGTACCTGGAGCTAGGTATGGTAGCTCCACCAACAAGCCCCAGAGACCCTCCTATTTGCCCCACCCCTCACAACAATGAGATAGGCATGTCAAGGTTCTGTATTTTATGTGAGTGCTGGAGATCCAAACTTAGGTCTTCTTGCTTACACAGATACAGCTCTTATCTACTGAGCTATCTCCTTAGCGCCTAGAAGGTGACTCCTAAAAGCAAAAGCTGGGCATCCACTTGACTACTTGATGGTGTGAGACAAAACAGGAGACCCAAAGTCGCCAGCACCTTGGCACCAGGCTGAGCCTCAGCCTACAGTCCAGATAATCTGTATTTGGTTCATGATGTAAACCTGGAACATCTTACTCTTTCACATTTAGTGCACTAGTTTAAACCAACTCACCACTCTGTATATTCACTTGGAAACTCAGAGGTGGTACAGCCCACTCCCACATCTCTTAAAGGAAAAAGTAAGTGAACTTCACTTGGATGGTATAAAATTCCCCAAAGATCTTCCCAAAGGGGGCAAACCCACAGAGCAACTCTGTAATTTTACTAAGAAGACTGAACAAAAACACAGAGTTTTCTTCAGGCATCTTTCTGCAAGAAGTGTCTGGTTATGAAAACCAGCCTTGTACTTGCAGCTTCCCCACTGCACCAAATGTGATCTCAGCTGCCTTTATTTATTACCTATTTGATGGGGAGGGGAATGGGGGAGAAGAAAATTTCCTGTTCCTTTCCTAACAAGATGAGTCACAATTTCCAAACATCAATCAATCCCTGAGTCAGAGTGGAGTAAGAAGAGGAAACGGCTGCAAGGCCTCCCACCATGAACACTTCTCAGAACCATGGAAAATCAGGAACCCCCGAGTTGCTGACTCCACTTCCCTACTCCTCCTCACACAGGGACACACAGCATGTGGACCACAGACCACAATCAGGCACAAGAGCTCACAATGCAGTTCTTCTGCTTCCCCAAGTACTAACAGCATTAATATTAGTCATATTCAGCATGCACTTTGGTGGTTGCAAAAACAAAGAGGTAGGCACAAGATGAAAGCCTGCAGGTAGTACACATGATGACTGTGGAGTGCAGACAAGGAAACCAACAGATCAGGACAGGTGGCTAGGGCTCCACAAATACTGTTGGGCTGACACCTCCACATACAAGTTGGTGACAGCAGCAGGGACTCAACAGCCCATACAATAACTACTAGGGAAGAAACATTCCAGAACACCAGAGTCAGCCTCAACACACTTGAGGATATACATTTCTAACAAGTTCCCCAGATAAAGAACACACTTTGGGAATCACTGTTCAATCAACAACAGCCTGAGGGCCAAATCTATCAGTATCCTGCTTGCTTTGCTTACTTGTTTTAAAAATATGTTTTATAAAGATATAGATACCGTCACCACTTACACATGGTATAAGGCAGGCTTACAGCAGAACTGAGAAGTACAAGAGGCTGAATGTACTGACAAGCTTGTAGTATTTGACTATCATTTACCATGTGAGTTTGCCATTTCTCACATAAAGATATGAGCAGATCAAGACAAAAACAATGTTATGGTTAGTGAATTTTCAGGGTATCAAACTAATCCATATTAAGTAACTTTCTTTTCTGTAGGACTTTTCAGAGACTTGAAATTTAGGGACCACACTTCCCAGGAACATGCATATTTAGGGTACTATGAGTAGTCTGTCATCAAGGGAAGCAACTGATAGGACAGCAGCTTAGGAAGACTGGGTGTAGACAGGAGAGAGAGAGAGAGAGAGAGAGAGAGAGAGAGAGAGAGAGAGAGAGAAGCTAGAAGCTTGTGTAAGTAGGAGACTATCAGGAGGCAAATGAGCATACGTGGATTCCAATCAAATTTTATTTTTGCTTTGTTTTTTGAGAAAGGATCTCACTACGTAGGCCTGGCTGATCTAGAACTCAGAGATCCTCCGGCTTCTGTCTCCCTAATGTTAATTAGCCACATTTCAGTGTGGGATGAGGAACAAGAGATGATAGATGGTAGTCTTGCATCATGCTTGAAACCACATAAATCTACATACATCAGTGTGGTAAAAAAGTGGAACTGTGGTTCTGCACCCCACATCTGGTGTATGTAGCACTGGGAACAGAGTCCAGGGCTTTATGCATGCTAGCCAAACACTCTACCACTCAATAGCAGTCTCAGTCTATACCATAGCGGTTCTGAGATCAGGGATTTGAGATCAATTCTGAGATCTGGGAAGACAGTGTGTGTCAGGTAAGGGCAGCTCACAAATGCCTGTAATTTCATCCAGCACCAAAGAAACATTCTCTTTTGGCCTCTAGGGCACTCCCACATATGTGGTTTATATTCATGCAAACGTGCATATACATTCAAATAGTAAATAAAGACAGGTTCTCATGTATCCTATGGTGCCTTTGAATTCTCTATGTAACAGGGCTCATTCTGAACCCCTTATCCCCCTGCCTCCATCTCTGGAGTACTAGGATTACTGGCTGTAAGCCACTATTCCATTTTAGGCAGTACTAGGAGTAGAGCCCAGAGTTTTGAATATTCTAGACAAGTGCTCTCCAATTATTTATCCATTTTCAAACACGAAGGTTACTCTTAGTTCTCAACCACATAGGCAGCGATGTATAACTGTGGGCGATAGTTTCCCAGGCCTGCTTCAGGGCTATGTAGGAGAATAAAGAAAAGACCATGACTCAAGTCTCTGGGAGTATGGGATGGCAATTAAGTGGGGAGGATGCAGAAGTGTAGGCAAAACATGGAAGAAAAGATCTGGGGTCCAAGAGAAGAGCCTGAATGGTTGTCAGATCTTGTGTCAACCCCCTCAAAATCACTTTCAGGACAGGACAGGGCAGACATATTTTCCAATCCTAAACTCCAGGACACCAGCCCAGGAGAGTCCTGACTTCTTAAAAGGACCCATCTGCCTCCTGCTTCCTTTTCCTCCCAGAAATCCCACCCTTAAGGGCTGTGCTGGTGGACTACTGCTGGGGAGAAAAAGAAAGCCCTTTGCCTTACCTCCTAATAAGTTGTTACTATGATGGGCCAGAGAGATGGCTCAGTCAATTAAGTGCTTGTCCTGCAAGCACGAGGGCCTGGGCTTAGAACCAGATAGCCATGTAAAAAGTCCAGTGTGGTGGTACATGCCTGGGGTTCACTAGCCAGCCAGTCTGCCTAGCCTGCTTGTCAAGTCTTGGGCTTGTGATACACTCTGTCTCAAAAATAGAAGGTGGACAGCATTTGAGCACCAAAACTGAGGTTAGCTTCTGGCCTCCATATGTATACACACATGGATACGGATGTTATCACTTTCAAAATCTCAGATATACTCAGAATATTACTATGAAACTCAAACAGAGAAGGGGGTTAAATAACACATAATGACCAGTATTTCCCAGATAATCTATTTGGGAAAAGACACTCTATGGATTTGTTTATTTGGTTTGGTTTGGCTTTGCTCTCTGAGGTGTAGAGATGAAACTCAGTGCTTCTGGAACACCTAGTGTGTGTGGTGAAGGGGACTGAAGTGAGGACTCCATGTGTGCATAAAGCACTCTACCAACTGAGCCTTAGCCCCCTTAACTTCAATGCTCACTTTTGCAAGTGCTTTACTATTGAACTACACCCCTAGCCGTTACCCAGATGGATGTTTTAATTTTCACTCCACTGTGCACTGAGATTTTTATAAAATACATTGAAAATGCCATTTGGATGCCACTGGAATGTCACATTGCTATAAACGTTTCTCTACACCTCCTCCAAGTTTCCACACTCATCTCAACACACCAAGGCTACTGTCCTTTGATTGTGTCCTGACATCCTGACACTATGACTCTTGCAGTGGCCCTTACTGGGCCTCTTGAAGTTTCTCTGCTGTTAACGGATCAAAAACCATACTACGCAATCTGGCCAGTAAGTGCCATTAAGCAGGGGTACCCAGCAGGTGGCTCCAATGAACCACAACAGCTTAAGGGTCAATGATAGTCGCGTGGGGTCACAGATCTGAAGTCCCTGGGGATTTGAATGGCCCAAAGGAACTGAGAAAGGGGCATGGAAAGTTTCCGTTTTCATAAAGAAAGCAGAAAACTTTAGTACTAAAAAGAAACCCAAAGAGGCTGAGGAGATGGCTCAGTACAGAAGAGTGCCCATGACATAAGTATAAGGGAGGACCTGAGTTCAAGTTCCTCGCATCCATGTGAAAAGCCAGGTGTGGCTGAATATGCATCTGTAACCCCAGGTCTAGAGGACAAAGATAGGGAGACCTGTGGGGCTTGCTGGTTGCTAGTTGAGATCAGGATTCAGTGAGAAACACTAGTTCAAGAGAATAGGGTAGAGAGTGATAGAGCAGGACACCTGACATCCTCCTCTACATTCTGCATGTGCACAAGTGTGCAAAGTGGTACATACTCTAGATTGGCCTTGAATTTGCTATATACCCATGTATAAGCTTTAACCATTATCCTCCTGCCTCCAAGTGCTGGGGTCACAGTTACGTACCACTAACCCAGTTTATGTGGCACTGAATATGGAACCCAGGACTTATACAAGTCAGTCAAACACTCTACAGACAGAGTTACATCCCTAACCCTACATTCTTTAACTTAAATGCTCACTTTTATTGCGGAACTCCAAGGCACTAAGCTCTCTATGAAAACCTGACTTCTGATGTGTGGGGGGCACCAAAGCAAAACGTGTTGCTCACTCCATCAGAACAGACTTGCGCTTGCCTCTTAAGAGATGTAATTGCAAATCATTTCAGAAAGTGCACAACAACTAATTGTTGTTATAATACCAAGTTTACATAGCCCAAATAATGGACAAATATCACCATGTAATAGAACGGTACAAAAATGGTAATTTGACTATGGAAAGTTGGAACTTGCCATTTCAAATTAGCAGAAGCTGTGAAGTGGGCATTACTGACAATGTGAATATAGTAATTGGGGCTGATTTCTTGGCGCCTGGCCGAATCTGACTGCCTGGCGTCCTGCAAGTTAATTATAGCTCTGTTAGCAGAGCATGGAACAGGGAACACTTGCAGTGACGGAGATAAACCCAGCACAGGTCTCTGCACACCAGGCTGGAAGTCAGGGCTCTGGCTAAAGACTAGAAACCAATTGAGCAGCTTCCACCTTAAAAAAACCATATACACGTATGGTTTGGAGTAACAACTTCCAAACCTCCAGAAGCCCTTGCTAAGGCACTATCTCCTTTGCCAGTAGCAAGACACTGCTGTGGGGTGACTAAGGAAGTCATTTCAGGCCATATCCAAAGATATTTTGCTTGTGGCTTTAAAGTTTCCTTTAAAAACAGTCCAGAAATCAAAATAGGTGATCCCATCCAAATTAGTTCTCTGTTCAGACTGAGCCAATTATTTCACTGAGGGTTTCTGAATAACCAAGCTGGTTAGACTAGTTCATACCTACAACTCCTAGTACTCAGGAGGCTGAATCAAGAGGACTTCCACAAATTTAAGGCCAATGAAGGCAACAGAATAAGACCCTATTTCAAAAAACCAAAAGGAAGGGAACTGGGGATATAGCTCAGTTAATAGAGTGCTTCCCTAGCATATACAAAGTCTTAGGTTCCACCTCCAGCACAACATACATACTCCATGTTTAGGGGGTGAGGCAGAAGGATCATAAGTTCAAGCTCATCCTCTACTATAGAGCAAGTTCAAGACCAGCACAGGACATACGACTGTCTCAAAAATGGGAGGGAAAAAAAGGAAGAAAAAAGGGAGAAAGAGAAGGGAGTGGGAGAGGATCTTTCTTTTGGCTCATCTGAGGAGTCCTGACTGTGTACCTGGGGCTCTGAGATAGCATTCTTTGCATTCCTGAGTCTGTCATCTCCAGCATACCAACATGCCCCCACATTTTAAAGGCTTTCTTCAAAAACAAGCCAGTGCCTCCTGTGGACTCATACTTTACACACATGCAGAACACTGGGACATGTCTAGAACTTTGAGCAAGGCTCAGCCTAGAACCAGACATATTCTCCCACTTGTAGCCCTGGGTTCAGACCTGTGTATTCTGTCCCTTTCCTACGCTCAGGATGTAGCACCTTGGGCAAGTCAGGTTCCCTGGACATCCTGCCAGGGATTCCACTTTCACTCAGAACCTAGCTGGCACAGATTCTGGCAGAGAGATTCCCTGTTTGACAATTTCCCAAAGTCCTTGTGTAGCTGTAAATAAATAGGAAGAACTCCTAACTGTAACTGATAAAATGAAACGAACAGGGAATTCAGTGGCAACTAAAATACTTGTATCAGTAACTATTCTCCCTTCCTGGCAATAAATCATGAACTGGGCTCAACAGTACTGAGTTTGGACCAGTGCAATGGCGCCTTCTATTCTCATGTCTGGGCATCTGGTTTCAGCTCTGGGTACTAAGAAACAGCAGGCTATGGCCAAGCCTTCCTTACCTCAAGATCAGCTCCAGGAAGCAGGCAGTGATCACATACCTTGAGACCCTGAGACCTTTAAAGGAGAGCAGTGGGCAAGAGGCACACAGGCTTTTCAAGTAGTAATGGAAATAGTAACCCCATATGCCCTCTGGGAAACCTGCAGATTCTATGCTGGGTTGGTGGGTCCTAAAAACAGAGTGCCAAAAAATAAAAAAATAAAACAAGAGCTAGGTGTGTAGCTCAGTGGTGGGGTGCCTACTTTCTAGGCAAGTGTCCTACCACACAGCCATACTTCCAGCCCTTCACTGGCAGATTCTAGGCAAGTAGTCTATAACCGAGCTACATCCCCAGCCTTCTTTAACTTTTATTTGTAATAGGCTCTCACTAAGTCTTCCAGGAAGGCCTGAACTCTCAATCCTCCTGTCCAATCTTCGGAGTAGTTGGAATTATCTGTCTTAAAAAAGAAAAAGAAAAAAAAAAAGCTGGGGTACTAGTATATATCTGTAACCTCAATAACCTCAACACTTGCAAGGTTGAGGATCAGGAGTCAAGGTTAACCTTGATTACATGGAGAGTTCAAAACCAGCCAGAGTTACATGAGAACTTGTCTTTTTTTTTTTTTTAAATAAATTACATTTAGAACTTAACCAATAATCAATCAAAGCCATTGTCATAACCAAAACCTCATAGGAAAGGACACTGTAGAGACTTATTTCTGTTACCTCTGGCAAGATTATTCTTCTTGCCCTGAGTGATGCTGAGCCTGAGTCCTTACTGTGTATCGTGCTTGTGACACTTGACACTGAAAAGCACTCACCTGGGAGAAAACATGAAGCTGGCCCAGTGGGTTCTTGTGGAAGGGCTGGGCAGCCAAATGAGCACAGAGAAACACTACTGCTGGCTTAGTTGGACATGAGGAGTTCACCTTCCTTCTTCAGTTGCTCCTTCTACACCAGGAGCTAAGGGCTGGAGGAGAGGATGCAATTGGGAGCAGAGGTCATCAAGTTGCTTTTAGCTTGAGGAGAAGGTGGTACTGTCACATGCTGGTTCTGCTCAACAAGAGGCTTTGGACTCTGAGAACTGCTGGTTGGCCAAGAAAAAAGGAGAACAAGGAGGGGAAACCCCAAGCAAGCACATTGGAGGGAGACATGCTGCTCACTTTCTGCCCAAAGTCAGGAGACTGGCAGGGGATGGGGCAACAGCATGTCTCCTTTCTGTAGCCAGCTAGCAGGGGTAGAAGGGGGTGGAACTACTGTTGAAGTGCACTTTGTTTGAAATAATACTGAGGACAAGGTGTCAGCGAAACACACACCTGCAGAAACTGGGCCTCTCAGAATGAGAAGTCAAAAAAACTTTTGTTCCGTTTCACTTGTTTTATGAAAGCAAGTCTATGTCCCAGTGTCTCTGCATTACAGACAGCCAGTCTCCCCACTGGGAATGTTACCGTGCTGGCCCTGACACTCCACCCTGCATGCTTTGGGAGTAGTCTTTTTCTCCCTGAGTCATACTTTTCTGGACCCCTTCCAGCCCTCAAGCTAAACCTGTAATACCCTAAAAAGGTAGATGAGCCGTGCTTCTAGGATTGAAGTCTTTCTCCACCTACTGGAACAGAAGGTGGGGATGTTTCTACCCTAATGCAAAAACAGACTCAGAAGACAATGTACTGGCATGTTTGATAATTCTGAAGTAAAAACAGTGTGTGTTGAGGGGGTGGGGTGGAGTAGAGAGAATAGGAAGGAACCCTTTCCCTTGTTTGTGGTTTAACAAGCCGTTCCTAATGTTTTCTGTTCTTTTAAGGCTTACAAGCAGCTCTTGAGCTTAGCCATGCAAATACTCCTCAGAACCCATAGATACATCTGCAAACTCCAGAGGGGTAATTTAAAGTATAGAATTTGGACTACCAAGTAGGCTCAATCTTTAAAGGCACTTGCCACCAAGTCTGACACAGAAGAGAACTAGCTCCCCAAAGTTGTTGACTGACACATGCACACAGCAGCAAGCATTACACACACACACACACACACACAAATGTAATAAAAAAATTAAAATAAAATAAAAATTTAAAATTCCCCAAACGATGTATCTGGGGTGGGGGGGCGGGGGACTCTTATTGGGTAAAGTGCTTTGCTAAAACCTATCGTGGGCACACCTATAACCCCAGTGACAGGAAGGCAGAATAGGCAGATCCCTGGGATTTGATGGTCTAGTCAAAACAGTGAGCTCCAAATTCAGTGAGAAACTTTGTCTCAAAAAAACAAGGTAAAGATCAACTGAGAAAAACACTGACATCAATCTCTGACCTCCACATGCACTTACATATATATAAACCTAAACCAAATGCACAAATGCATGCACACAATTTTTCCTCTATTCTATCTTTAATATTGCCTCCAGAAACTGTAAGAGAAGCCCTATATTCTCCAGAAAACCCACCCACCTCTGAGCAGGGCTCCCACTGGAGATGCATCCCAGGACAGAAAGGAAGGCCAGCCCATGCATGTTGGGAGGCAAATAGCATGGCACTACATAGTCACTCAGTTAGACCGCTCCACTAGAAGTAGGAAGAGAGAGGCTCCACGGGGCATTTGGGCCTCCTTCCCAAGAACCAGAGAGAGGGCCAGTCCTACAGCCTATCCAGACTGATAGGAACAAGCTGCCCTGCTGGCTGCTTCCATGGAAACAAGGTCAGGCTGGCAATAACAAGGCCCAGCTTTAAAAGAGCCACCTGCCTCCCGGAAGCCAGGCACATTGCCCTTTCCCTTCTGACTTCTCAAATCTTCAGTATGAAAACAAAACAGGGGAGCATCTTCAGTATGAAAACAAAACAGGGGAGCAGTAGACCATGAGAGATATTGGACCCTTACAGATGAGTCCTGACCCACTAACAAGATATTAATGGCTGGCTACCCTACTCTGAGTACGAGTCTGCTCTTGAAGAACAAGACAAGGTGGGTTACTCATACTGAGACAGCTGTGATAGCTTCAGCTATTCAGGAGCACTCTTGGATCAACGAGGGGTCAATCAGAAATATATGGATAATGGCATACAGAAAGCACCAAGTACACATGGAGCATCAATGTACTGAATCATGGACTTGTGAGGGATATGAGATGTTCCAACCTTCCCAGAGCTCAGAAGCTTTAGAGAAACACATACTGAGCCTTGGTGAGTAGAGGAATTCAGTTGGGGATGTAAAGAAATTTGAGAGGAGATCTAAAAGACCAAGGTCACAGCAAGCACAGGGCCTGGTGTCGCAGGTACTATGGTCCTCTTCTGCCCTGTCCCCACAAGAGCAGGGACAGCACCTGACCTGTCACTGGATGCATTTCTCTGGACAATAATTCGCAAACCATCTCCCCCTCATGACACGAGAGAAACAAATCAGGTTTACCCACCCAAAATCCTCATCCTTCATGAAAACAGTTCACACTCAAGTGAGTGTACTTGGGCCATGTGACCAGAGAAGCCTAGCCCTACCATTAGCCCATCAGGTCACTAAGCAGTGGAGGATAGATGGCTTTTATCAGGCTGGGGTATAGAGGATGGAGGATGGGGATTCTGAGATAAATACAATTTGACTCATCATTCCGGGGCAAGTGAGATGGTTCAGTGGGTATAGGCAGTTTTCCCAAAGCATGAAGACCTAAGTTTGATACTCAGAATCTACATGGTAGGAGTGTGCTAACTCTAAAAATTTGTCCTCTGACCTCCACATTTGAGCTACAGCACATGTGTGTTCCCCTCCAACACCCCCAAATAAACAAACAAAGTTGTAAAATGTAAATTATCACTCTCCATGTCTGGGCATGATACACACATCTATAACTGAAGCACTCAGGAAGGTGAGGCAGGAGAATGGTAAGTTCCAGACCTGCCTGGCTTACACAATGGGAATTCACAAAATGCTATACTACTGAACCACGTCCCTCACTGACAAGATTCTAGTCAGGTGCTGTATTATTAAGCTATATCCCCTGCCCTATGGCTCACTCCACCCATGTTCCTGTGGGTACCAGCAGCAGCCATCCAGAATACTGACTAGGGAACGCAATGCAAGTGCAGCAGGGCCTCCTGCATCCATGTACCTTCTTCATCTCTAGTCCAGTCTGCCCCCCCTCCCCGCCACTTAGATGCCTTTACCATTGTACTGTACTTGCTAGCCTGTGTCACAGACAGACAGACACACACGCGAGGGGGGGGGGCCTTTTCTTTCCCCAGAGCAGTGCTAATGCTTGCTCCTCTCCCTGTAAAAAACATACAGCAAATCCTGCTGTGCTTTGGCTGTGGCTGACTTGAAAAAAACCACCAGTTTGCTTTGGAAAAGAAGTAGAAGGAAAATCTGGAAGGAGTCTTTGGGTCGATAAACACCTCCGGCTTCCCTTCCCCAGCCTCTGGCACAGCATTTTCCCCTGCTGGAAGCACTTTCTGAGACAGGATTATGAGTCTCAAGAACAGGGAACCAGTGGCCTGGGGACAGGGAATGGAGAATGAATGACCAGAAGGTGCATTAGCACTGGGAAGAAAATGCCATTACATGTGTTTCCCATCCACTGAAACAAGCAGCAATGAGATTGTCCTAGCTTGCTCAATGGTGCGTTGCACACTTGCCATGAAGGCATTTCTCTCTTATTGATTGATACACAGGGTCTCAGCATGTAGCTCAGGCTGGCCTTAACCTTGCTATGTAGTCCAGGCTGTCCTTGTCTTGATCTTCCTGCCACTCTAGTGCTGGAATTACAAGTATATGTCATCACACCTCACTGAAGTGTGCATGTGTGTGTATACACATCCGTGTGTGTGTGTGTGTGTGTGTGTGTGTGTGTGTGTGTGTGTACACTCATGCTTTAGTATAGAGGACCACTTCAGGTGTTAAAATGGGGTCTCTTGTTATTTGGCCCTGCATATAACAGGCTGATCTCAGAGTTTCTAGACTTTCTCCTGTCTCCCTGTCCCATCTTTCAAAGCAACGTAGGGATTACAGGTGTGTGCTAACACACCCTGCTTTATGTGAGTTCTGGGATTGAATGCAGGTCCTTATGCTTCTGTAGCTCTCTCTTTACCCACCAAACTGTCTCCCCACCCTGTTGTTTTGTTTTTCTGATACAGGGTCTTCCCGTGTAGCTTTCCACATGGCATGTTCCTGCCTCAACTTCCTGGTAATGATTTTCTTCTTAAAGTGCTTGTTTTCCTTGTTATTTCATCAATCAAGGTGTTTATTCTGGCTGCACTGCTTGGAAAACATTCATCTGAATTACAAACGTGTCTTTTTTAGAAGTTTTGGAGGCATATGTTTGTAATTCCAGCACTAGGGTGGCAGGAAGATCAAAAATTCAAAGATAGCCTCAACTACATAGCAAGGTAAGTCCAGACTGAGCTACATGCTGAGACCCTGTGTATCAATAAAAGGAAAGAAAAAAGAAAAAAGAAAAACAGTCAGCACATACAAAAACTTTAATCCAACCCCTAGAATTGCTAAACAAACCAAAACAATGCACAAAGTAAAAATTCAAGTAAGCTATCTCTAAAATAAAAAAGACTGTCAGTATTTTTAATGCCTAACTTTGGCGGGAGGCAGTCAAGGACAGATTTTCCCATTTCTATCTACCCTATCATGCAACCTGACCCACAGGTAGGTCAGAGGGACCAGGGTAATTCTGAATATACCTAAAACAGGTCCATTATTGGTTTGGTGTTTTGTTTTGTTTCCTTGAGACACAGTCTTACCTAGCCTAACCTGGAGTTCTTCATCCTCTTGACTCAGCCTCCCAAATGCCATGATGGCAAATGTGCACCACTGAGCCAAGCTAGGACAATCTCAGGAACAAGTGAGTACATTTGTTTTTCAGAGTGAAGAGGTCGTGATTATAGGAAGGCTTCTTAGGCCAAGAGCCTAAGCACGAATTATCGTGCTCTAAATGGGCCCTGGGATCTCAATAGCTGAGAGGCAGGCTAAATATGAATACATCATTAACCAGCCAGGGAGTGGGGGACAAGTGGGAGGACCACCAAAACAAAGCAGACTTCCTCCATAAACATAAACAGCTTTTAATGACCCTTAAGTTACTTTTTAAACTTTTTACACAAGAAAAGTGGGAATTATTATTATTAAAATCAGTAAAACGCTAAAGTTTTTCTGAGTTATGGTTGGAAGACATAATGTTTTGGGGTTCGGCTTTGTTTTCCAGGGCTGGAGACGGAACCTGGAGCAGAGCAGATACTCTACTGTGGACTATCCCTTCAGCCCCTTACTGGGGGATTCTAAGGCAAACGCTCTCCTGAGCTATGTCCTCAGTCCACAATGGTTATTTTCCAAAGCTTGGTTAAAAATTACAAAGTCTCAGCTGGAGTCAGATGGCACATGCCTACAATCTCAGCACTCAGAAGGCAGAGGTCATCTTTTGATTCCTTAGGAATTTGAGCCCAAACTGGGAGGAATTTGAGACAAAGGGAGGGAGGGAGTAAGGGAAGAAAAACAGAAAGGAAGAGGAAGGCAGGAAAAGAGAAGGAAGAAAGGAAGGAAAGAGGAAGGCAGGGAGAGCGAAAGGAAAAGGAGGAAATGTTTTGAAGGTAGACCACAATTATATTATGAACAAACCTTGAATGTTTTTATTTCTGTTTAAAACACACATATGGACGTCCATACACCAGTGAGTAGAATCAATGAATGTTATATTCATCTTTAATTTGTAACTGAAACTGTCGCCAACAGTCAAGAAATTTTAAAACTGTTAAATGAGGACAGTGGATCCTTTCTCCTTTCTAACACTGGGAGTGGCGACATGAGGGAGGTGCACACATGCCATGGTGTGCACCTGTAGCAATCAGAAGACAGCTTTGTGGAGTCAGCTCTCTCCTTTGTGTACACACACAGCTCAATCCCAGCACAAGAGGGGAATCTCTGAGTTCAAGGCCAGCCTGGTCTACAGAGTTGAGTTTCAGAACAGCCAAGGATACACAGGAAAAACCCTGTTTCAAAAAAAAAAAAAAAAAAAAAAAAAAACCACACACACACACACACACACACACAAGAACACAAGAATAGTTTTTTAAAAGAAATACCAAATGAGAAACTTCTTTCTCTTTCTTGTGGATACTGAAGGTGTCACTTGGGGCCTCACCAATGCTAGTGTTCTACCATAGAGCTGAGCTACACCCCAGTCCTTCTTCTAAAAAAACAACACTGTAATTGGCCTTACTGAGTTCTCCAGTCCAGCCTTGAAATCTTGATCTCCCACCTCAACATCCCGAGTAGCTTCATGTATCACCATGCCTAACTACATATGTGGATTTTTCTTAAATTTTATTTGTTAACTGGGGAAGGGGTACATGCCACAGGAAAAGTATGATGATCCACTATGGTTTCTGGTGGTTGAATTTAATTCATTAGCTTTACATGGCAAATACTTTTACCTGTCCAACCATCCTCCTGGCTCAGGTTTTTAGTCTTCTATTCAAAGGGAAGCATATTGAAAGTTATATTATTAATACAATCCTAATATCACAATCATTCTTTTATCAATTTTAATTTTAAAAGAAACCACAAAGTCCATTAAGAAGTTCATAACAGTTGATAGTATAAGAAGTGTCTTGATACTGTCTACCTAAGAAAGATGCAAATACCCAGTTCTAAATTATCATTGTTTTTTAAAATTCAAATTCAGGACGAAGGAGATGACTCATCAGGTAAAGGTGCTTTACATCCAAGTCTGATGACCTGAATTCAATCTCCAGAATCCACAGTGAAAGGAAAGAAACAATCTCAGAATGTTCTCTGACCTCCATATGCACACTGTGGCATATGTGCACACAATAATAATAATATATTCAATTATTTTAAAACCCAGTTCACTATTAAAGCAAAAAAACTAACCTAAAATGTCCACTTAAGTATAAATACAAAGGCTCTGTAATTTTTTTCAGTGCCCCCAGAACCTTTAGAACAACGCCTGCCAACTAAAACACCTACTATGAATTTAGTAATGGGTTACACAAACATAAATTACAAGGCCAGACATTTTAAAAGGGAAAAAGGTGATTTATTGGCGCACTGGAGACACGGCAGGATAGAAGCACTATTTCAATTTTCCACACAGTCCTCAATGCTGCAGATGTGTTAATGCAAAAAGAATTTCAGAGTGAAACGGCTCTCAGCTCCCCGGTTCCTTCCATATCAATTCCTTTACTTAAAAAGGCTGGCTGGCATTCCCACACTTACATTCAAGACAATGAATACATGTTCAAACGCTTTTATCTGACTATAAGTACAAATGGATTTGCTCAAACAGGGGAGAAAGGGAAGGAGAGAAGGGGGGGGGAGAAGATGGGAGAATTAGTTTTCAAAATCTTCTTTCAGTAACAAGAAAATGTGACTATAACTCAGCTGGAAGGAGCGACTCTGACCTACCCTGATCATGTTTTCACTTCCCCTCTGGATCCTTACATACTTATTTACTGGTCACTTCTTCTGGATTCATGTCATTAAAAGAAACAATATTTTTCTTTTACAAAGCGATCATTTAAATCATAAGCAAAGAGCAAGGAAAGATGGTTCAGTGGGTAAAGTTGCTTGCTGACAAACCTGACTACCTAAGTTCCATCCCTGGGACACAGGGTGGAAGGCCTGATTCTTACAAATTGTCCTCTGAACTCTACATAAATGCCATGGTGTGCAATCATGTACATACATGCATGTATATACACAAGGAAACTTTAAAATAAAAGAATAAATGGTAAGTGAAATGCTGTTTGTGGGATGTTTATATACAAGATAAATAGTATTCTTGTCTTCAACTTTTAATTCAAGGCAATAGATGCCAACACACCACACAAACACACACACACACACACACACATCTCAGATTAGGTCAAGGGAACAGTCAGGGCCGAGTGCACATCACACACATGAGAAATCTTTATGTTTCCTTGCTTTGCCAGTAGCTTTCAGCTTCACAAATGTCTATCTTGCAAGACCCAAAAAAAACTGGCTAACTGAGCTTCTCCCCAGGAGCTTAAAAATACTGCATAATGAAATGTGTTTTAAAATGCAGAAAAGTGTTTCTCTGTGCAGCTAGCACATGTACATATGCATATGAGTATGTACTGCACAGTTCCCAGATCTTTGATTATGTGAACACACCTGACCTAGGGGAAGCAGGCTTCACCCAACTCTATATTTCACACAAACCAAACAGCCAATAGACAGTAATGGCTCGCAGCTACTGATGACCTGCACCAAAGATGAAGAGACACTCCATCTTCCTCAGGAAACTGTCAGTGGTAGGAGGCTCAGAGCTGACCTCTCACCCTGTCTTAATCACAGCCACCTATGATAACAGAGTGGGGTTTATTTTTATGCTCTGCTCCAGATGAAAATGATCAATCCTTCAATTCTGACTACTTTGTATCTACGCAATGAGCTGCTGAAGTGAAGGCCCTGTAAGTTTTCATTAGTCCCCTGAGCCCTACATGGAATTACACTCACCTAAGAATATGATCTGCAATAACACTATCAAAATGCTAAACACTTCATTGAGTCTGTCCAAATCTACAAATTAAAAGAAATCCCAATAAAAAATAATAATTCAAATTTTCACTTAAAAGGTAGAAATTTTCAAAGCTAGGCATTGTGGACCCACAGATCTAACATTTCAGCTACGTAAGAGGCTGAGGTAGGAGGATTGCAAGTTTAAAGTCAGCTGTCTACAGAATGAGTTCAGTCTAAGACTAGCCTTACAACTTAGTGAGAAGTGGCAAATGACAGACTACTTACTTACCAAGTGTGCATGTGTTCAAGCCTGGGAGGAAGAGGAGAAAATAGAACTGGTGGCCAGAAGGGCTGGGGATTTAGCTCAGTGGTAAACCACTTATCTAGTATTCTGCCCCCATAACCAAAAAGAAAATAAATAAGACTTTTCAAAATGAAACTGGGAAAAAGATTCTGTAAGCGGCACAGCGGAAGAATGAAGACCCAGACACAGTGCACCTAGCACTGAAGAATGAAGAGCACAGGGTGTCTATAGAATAGCAGACTCACCAATGACATGGAAAACAGTACGTGGATGGGACAACCCAGGAGCATTGATGAGGAATGTGGTAGCTGATTAAGGACAAAGAAGTCAGAGACAGCTCCCTGGGGTCAGGTAGACTTAATAGTTAGTCACTGGTTGTGGGGAGACAAGGAGCTCTAAGAGAAAAAGGGAAACTGAGGCCATACCTACCACCAACCACAGGAGAATGCCCAGGACCGGGGCAGAAAGCAAAAGCCTGCACTATAGAAGGAGCCCAGGATGTGTCCTGGTGACATCTGCACAGAGCAGCGTTCCAAAATAAGATCCAGAACAGCTGTGCTATAGCTCAGATGGTAGGGTGCTTACCTAAGCAAGCCCTAGGTTCCATGCCCTGAACCACAGAAACCCAGTGGCAATGTATGCCTATAATACCAACACTCAGGATATGGAAGAAGAAGAAGGAGTATTCTTGCCTACAAAGTAAGCTCAAGGCCAGCCTTAGCTTAGTAAGATATTATCTCAAAAACAAATGAACGAACATAGGAAGATTTGGAATAGAGGAAAAGAACTATGTAGAAAAAAAAACGGTTATCAGGGTGGGGTGGGAATCCCCACTTGCCCGAAAACAATTCAGTTCCACATGACAGACAGTCCAGTAGGCAAGGAGACAATACACACCTTGGTCTGGGAGAGGTCCCTAAGGCAAACTCTCCAGAGAATTCAAACTGGAAACATCGGGACATGACAAGTCAGCAAATGGTCCAATAGGGAATGTAAGCAAAAGATGTCAGCAGGAAAGACAGAAGAAACTGTGAACAGGCACTCACAGCAGAAGATAGTTTGCCAGTCAAGAGACAGAAGAAAATATGAGTACACAAAGTTTCAGCCCACACTCATCTAATGAGCACAACTCAGGTAATGGAGAAAACCAGCAAGATACTGTTAGATGAAAAGGCTTTCAGAGCAGAAATGCACCCTGTATCTTAGAAACGCAGTGCTCCCATAGTGTAACACGGAAGCTAGTAAAGGAAGAACTTATCTGCCCCAAAGCTGAATCTCCTTGCAGTAGCTGAGTTACCAAGAAAGACACCCTATCTAAGCACACTTGGTGCTAGTAGACCCTCTTTACAGCATCCCTCATGCGGTCAGCACAAGATTATAGGAGGGTTCCAAAGAGCCTGATATGGGTAGTGGTGGTGTATCCTTAACCCTAGCACTCAGGAAAAAGAAGCAGGCAAATCTCTATAAGTTTGAGGCCAGTCTAGTATACAGAGCTAGTTCCAGAATAGCCAAGGCCACACAAAGAAACCCTGTCTCAACCCCCAACACACACCACCACCACCACCACCACCACCACCACCACCACCACCACCAGAAAAAGAAGCATGAGCCAAAAGGCCTGATAGGCTAACTCGGGGACTTCTCAAATATGAAGTTGGAGAGGAGAGGGGTGGCAAAAGGATGGGCAGATAAGGCCATAAGAATCAGTTCCAACTCTCCTCTAAGTGCACAGGAACGCTTGTGTACTAAGAAGCAGGCAGGGAAAGGTGGTGGCGTTGGTCCAGGCAGCTTCAGCAGTAGGAGGCGGCTCTGGAGATCCATCCCACAAGGCAGCTGGCTCTGTGCACCCGGAAGATGGCTGTGGGCTGCAAGACTGTGGAAGCACCCCCCAGGGACCTGCACTGGCACAGACCTACAGAAGGCTTGCCTAGATGTGTGTCTCCCACCAGCTTTGTTGATTTGAGTAGGACACACAAAGCAAGTTAATGTCTTTTCTGGGTCTCAATTTTTCTCTGCTTGAATAAAACACTGCACTTACTGCAGAGGCAGTGGATGAAGACAGGCAGAATAGTGTATACCTGTAATCTCAGCACTTGTAGATGGAGGCAGGTTGGGAATTCAAGATCATCCTTGGCTACATAATGAGTCTGAGGACAGTGTGAGCTACGTAAGACTGTCATTTAAAAAAGAGCTACATAAACAGATAGCCCTCAATAAATGTCAACTACTATTATAAGCTGTTCCTGTCATATCCCTCAAGCTACCAGGAACAAGAAGGTAATAAATTCCTGGTGAACTCATGGTTCTCACACATAACAGGATCTCTTCAAGTGCATACAAGATTCCAGAAAAAGGAAAAACCCAAAGAGAGCTTACCATGAATGTTACGGAGAAAGACAGACAAGGATGGAAGGAGCCTGCAGAGAGAGACAGGCAGCAGAAGCTAGTGTGTTCTCCGCATGCTCTGAGCAGTTTGTTGGCAGAGGTAAAATTACACATAAATTACTTCACCATTTAAAATCTTTCAAATGAAAGGTGATGGGGCTTGATCAGGCTGCAAACCAAGCCAGAAGCAGCAGAGCTAGAATGAAGCCCCAAGAGTTCTGATTTCCATCTAAAGACTCCTTTAGGAACAACAACTAGACCATGGCTACTAATTCACCAGGCCATGAATTAAATTAGTCTGTCAATTGGGCCTGGACTGTCCCTCATAGGGTCAATTTTTATGCAGCTCAGGTTTGTGAGTTAAGATCAAAAACCAATACTGGCCAATAACAGTAATCCAAACATATCCTACCACCCCACACATCTATAAGTGACAACAGACCTACACTCTTAGGCAAGGGGATTGCAGGTTCAAGGCCAGCCTAAACAATATTGCAAGACCTTGCCTCAGAATGAAAATTTAAAAGGTAGAACACTTGCTTAGAATTCCCCAGAAAGGAGATGGGGGTGTGGCTCATGAGTATGATGGTTGCCTAGAATCCTCCCGTGAAGAGCTGGGAGTTAGTGGAAGAATGTTTGCCTGGCATTCAGGAAGCCCTAGGTTTCATCCCTAGTACTCAAAATAAATAAGTAAGATAAAACAGAATCTACCCCTGAACTCAATCTCTTCCCTCAAAGTAATATCCAACACAAGCACACAGCTTCAATTACTTTGCCATATTATTCTTGACGTGTTATCAACCGAGCATCTGGGACCATCAGTCCCATTTCTCCAAAAGAACACAGAGGCTCACAGAGGTCACCATCAAAACTCTAGTCCACGTAAATCTCTTTACAATCCTTTCCTTTTCACAGCTGTTAAATGCTTGGATAATTTGTCCATGATGCTTAAAATAGCCCACTAGAAATGCCAGACACATGGAGGAAGCGACACACAGCTCAGGAAGGAAGAGGCTGCCGGTTCTAAGGGCTCTTCAGTGAGAGCTGGGGCCCTCATCTGTTGTCCACATAAAGAGTATATGGTGGTGGGACCATGGGTGGCCCTGCTGCTTGAAAGCAGGCATAACAGAGACACTGAGAGATTAACTCTTCATGGGTCACTTAAGAATTCTTCCAATATCTAAAGTCTACATTCAGTAGCAGCCCTGATCATTTGAAAGATGGGATCTAATGTCTTTCTATTTAACACAATAGGCCTTTACTTAAAGTTGAAGGACCCCACTGACAAACAACCCACCCAAATTCACCAACAGTGGCTTCAGAATTTCTATTGCTGGCTGTGGGTTTATATGTTTGGACTTAAGGATGGTAACAAAAAAAGGGGGGGGGTACTTTCATTCTTAGATTAAAAAAAAAAAAATTTCAGTTCCTCCAAGGTTCTTATCCACCCAAACTACTGAATTATCCTGTGTTTTTGTTTAACTAGGCAGGTGCTTTACCACTAAGTAATAGCCCCAGCCCGGTTTATTCCTGAATCAGATTCTCACCAGTTGCCCAGGCTAGTTTGGAAGTCCTAATTCTCTTGCCTCAACATCTGCAGTGACTGGGATGAGAGACCCAAGCTACCAGGCCAGGCTCTGTTTCAGTGTATATACCACCTGAAGCTACTTTGTGCGCCGTTTGTTTAGTGGCCATTACCTGCCTGCTCCTGTTGGTAGCTGGAGCCTTCTCTATACCTTCCAGCTCCAGAAAGAACTCAGAGCTATTTTTAGAGGGGGCAAGGGAGTTAAAGTATTTGGTGAGCACTTACTACGTGTTTTACACACTAAATCACTTTACCCACCAGCAAATGCAAGTCAGAGGCAGAGCACTCCTAATCCAAACATCTGAAGCCTTAAATCCTCTGACATGCTCCAAACACTGTAAGTTTTGGAGATCTATGGATTTTAGATTAGAGATGGGCAATTGATGAAGTTCTACGGAAATATTCACAAATCTAAAGAAGAAGAAAAAAACTTCCAAATCCAAAACACTTATACCCAACACATGCTGGGTGAGAGCTGCTCAACCTGTATCAGTCAGATTACAGGACAGGAACACAAAATTTGGAACGGTGAGGAACTTTGCTCAGGGTCAAAAACCTGGACATCTACAAAACTTAGTCTGAGAGCAGGCATTTATCTTTCAAGAAAATTGGAAAGAATTGAAAAAGGCAAAGAATAGTTCTGCAGATGAAAGCCCCTGCAACAGAGACCATTGTGAGTGGGCAGGGAAGGAAGACTGGACTAGTAGGGCTCACACATGCTTACTCAGAACCCCTGGACCCCTCTGTTCTTCAGGACTGCTTTGTGCCCTCCCAAACCTCTCACAGACTCTTTCTGAAACAGGAAGAATACTGTGGCTTAAGCTGCACCAGATCCTTGGAGCAACTTTTCCCCTGGGGTCTCCTTATAACTAAGAAAACTACTTGAGTTTTTGTATTGGCTAAATGTGCTTAACTGGTAACAATTAAAAGCTCCCATTTAATTTTTAAGCTTTTTCTAGTTAAAATCTTATTGTATTGTAACTTGATGGTAGATGATTCTAGAATGATTAAACGCCCAGGCTGATTATTCAAGTTTTATAATTCTGCCAGATACTAGAGTGACCTCTTGACAATGAATCAAAAATGTGCACAGTGGCTTTACATGGAGAGCTTTGGAGGAGGAAAAAAACAAGGAATTAAAAAGGTTGCCTGCAGATTTCCCACGGCTCCACAAAAAGAAAAATTTATCTAAAATAATAATAACAGACCACTCTGGGTAACTCAGTGAAACCCTATCTCAAAATAAGAAGCAGACTTCAGAAGAGTTAAGTCGGTAAAGTGCTTGCTATGTAAGCATGAGGATTGAAGTTTGAATCCTAAGCAAACATGCAAAACTCCAGGTGCATTTGTAATCCCAACATGAGGGAATCAGAAATGGAAGGAGCCATAGACTCACTAGAGTGGTATGGGCAGGTCCCCAAATCCCCACAATGGGTTCTTGCTTGTGACAGGGTTGCTCATGTCCCTAGCATGTGACTAGTTTAAAGTACCTCTACGCACTAATGTCATTGCTGAGAGGTCCATGTCTGGCAAAACATTAACTGGCCTACCTTCTCCCCTAAAAGTCACAGTCTATGGCATCAGGGATGTCCATGGGTTTCCAGTGCAGTTGACTGAATGTGTTCAGTGTGGAACAGAAAATCCAGCTGTGTGTTTGCTAGATTGAATGTGGAGGTTTTGGGCTTAAAGGCGAGCTGAAACAAAAGTGAAAAGTGATGGCATACACCCTTAATCCCAGCAGAGGCAGGCTGATCTCTGAGTTCGAGGCCAGCCTGGTCTACAGAGTTAGTTCCAGGACAGCCAGGACTACATAGAAAAACTTTGTCTTTGAGGGTGAGGGCTGGGTATAAAACCTGTCAGCCACAGCAGCCTTCTAGGTCTGGCAATAAAATGAAAGCAAGAGAAGTGCTGAGTGGCCAATAGGGCACACACACACACAGGGGTCTCTCTCTCTCTCTCTCTCTCTCTCTCTCTCTCTCTCTCTCTCTCTCTCTCTCTCTCTCCAACAATATCAATATACTACTTGAAAGGTCAGCGTCATATGTGGCCATCCTGAACCACACCTGGTGATTGTAAGATCACCCTTACATGAGCACTATACCTCTTCCAGAGCCAAGGTGCCCCTCAAGGCTCCAGCCAGCTGGCTGCATATGACCAAGCTGTGCCCCACTGGAGTGGCTACTTTATTTTAAGTGACTCTCTTTTTCCAGGCTGAGTCACTCCTGCATGGCTATAAAAGGCAGCGGAGCAGTGACTAAATGCACTTGGGTCCCAGCCACAGTTAAGTATTACTACCCTCTACTCCTTCCTTCTTATTTGCCTAACACAGGGGTCTTACTTTACCCCAGGCTGGCCTTAAACTCACAGCAAGCCTCCTATCTCAGCCACCATAGTTCAGGGATTACAGACAAAAGTCCGAGTCCCAGTTTCGTCTTTCTTCTGACTCCACTTCCTGTTCTAATTCCACAACTCCACAAAAGGTTGAAAAGCAAAGATGTAGGGCTATCACTTCATCCTTGAAAACTCTTCCTCCCAACAGACAAAAAGCAGAGGTCTTTCCCCACATCCAACCTGAAGCACAGAAATCATCGACAAATCTAGTCTCCTCCTAACATGGTGCAATCCTAGAAGAGACCTGTCCCAAGCCTAGCATTTTGAAACTGTTCAAGAATGTAAACATCTATCAGGTATGGAGGTATACACCTGCAATCCTAGAAGTCAGGAGGTGGAAACTGAAAATCAGGAGTTCAAAGAAAGTATTGATTACATACTGTGTTCAAGACCAACTGGGCTACATAAGACCCTGTAAAAGACTAAAAGGCAGGGATATAGCTTGGTTGATAGGGTGCTTGCCTTGCCATGTACTCTCATCCCCCTATCTCCATTTCCAGACTTCATAAACCAACTAGATGTATGTAATCCTAGCGCTCAGAGAGAGATGGAGGCAGGAGGTCCAGAAAACGCATTACCAGCCTTGGCTACAAAGTAAGTTGTAACTCAGCTGCATGAGAACTTATGGACTGGAAGAATAGGGGGAGAGAAGGGAAGAGGGAGTGGGAATGAATGTCTATGAATCAGAAAAGAGTTCAGGCCTAGGGAGGCAAGGGTAAATTAAGATTCTGATCCCTGGGAAATAAAAGCCAATTAACAACTGCTATGTTATATTAGGCACAGAGAATATTCCTTCACCAAATGGGCATGCCAAATCAGACATCAGAGCTCCTGCACTGCAGGGGGCAGTAAAGATGGATGAGGGACCCCCCCAGTGGTCAGGGCTCAGGATGAACTCTTCTCCAGAAGAAAGGAGCCAGGGAAGGCCATTTGTAAACAACACCATGAAATGAGGCACCTTTGGAAGCATGCTCCAGTGAACAAGAAATACCAAGATAAAAATGATGCACTGGCAGAATGGGAGATGGCTCACGGGTAAAGCACTTGCCACACAGGCATGAGGACCTGAGTTTGGATCCCTAGGAGCCACATAAAGCTGGATATGGCTGTACACATCTGTAATCCCAGTGAATCTATGTGATATGAGAAGCAAAGAAACAACCCTCTTGTAGACAGCATAAAACAAAATACCAGTCTCAAAGAAAGCAGAAGGTGAGGACCACCAATACTTAAGGTTGTCCACGCTCATGCCATGAGGCCATGGGAAGGGTACACCTCTATATTCTATACTCACACAGGGAGGAGCAAACACACACACACACACATGCATGCACACACACGCACTTTCTTTCCTTCTTGTTTATTAAGCTAGAGGAAGAAAACACGCTGGAGTGAGAAAAGACAATCAAGGAGTGGCCTGAAGAGCCCAGCTTTCAGTACAAAAGCTGCTTGGTCGAGACAAGCACCGAGACAGTTTTAGGATGGGTGGCAGTGCTTCCACTCAGGAATGCGGCTCTCCTTTTTCTTAGTTGTCCCATTGAAAATGGCTGATGTGGTGCAAAGCTGAACAAAATAATCAGAATGCCCAGGCTCCTCCTAGAAGCACACCAGGCATTGAAGACACTAATCTAGTCTTTGAAATAGACTTCAACCATCAAAGACCTGAAGCAAGGCCTGAGTTACAAGACAGTCAATGGCATGGCTTCTTGTGTGAGGCCATGTTTCATCCAAAGCACAGGGGAAAACAAAAGCAAACAAACACACAAATAAAGCAACCAACAAAAGTGAGAGCAGGACTGAGAGAGATTAAGAAAGACGTGGCTCTAACAAGGCTCAAAAAAGCAGAAGTGTTCATCTGCATGGAAGGTTACTGAGCCATCTGTGGCTCCTACAGAGAATGCTGTCACATGGGTATGTGTATGGTGCAAGGAAAGACTTCTCTCGGCAGAAGATGCCAGTTATGGGATCCCAGCACTCAGCTTGCCACATGGTCATGGTCTACTGCCTGGTGGAAGAGATAAAAAAAATAACTTTGAAGAAGAGGGATAGGACTTCCTCCCCAGGACCCACTGTCTGGCACATGGACGGCATTCCATAAATATCTGCAAAATGATTAACTGTCAGCACAAACCACCTCGGGGAATATTTTAAACTGATAACTATTAAATTAGGTTTCTTTTTTCTTTTTTTTTTTTTCAGTTCCCTTTATGAAGCAAAGATCCACTGCACCTATAAAGTATTCTACTTTCTAAGCTAATAATGGTTTGTTTTATTTTATATTAGGTGAGACTGAGCATATTAGGCAAGCATTTTATTCCTAAGTACTGCCCCCAGTCCCCTCACTGGGGGACACTAGGCAAGCACTCTATTGTTGAACCACATGCCCCCAGCCCTATTTTTACTAACTATTTTAAGACAGGGTCTCACTAAGTTCCTTGGACTGGCCTTGAACTTGGTCTTTACCCCAGAAAGTCCTACAACTGAAAGTCCTACTGCCTCAGCTTTCCTCAATAGCTGGAAGGCAAGTATGTGGCATAAGACTGGACTTTTAAGTTATACAAACACACCATGGGTAGGAGGTATACAAGTAGCCCTTCACAAGCTGAGCACCAGCATTAATCTCTTTGTTTCCTGACTACTGAAAAATGGACCAGATACCCCAAGCTCCTGTGGTCAAAGCTTCTCTACCAGAGTGGACTGTACTCTCATATTGTAAGTCCAAGTAAACCCTTTTTTTCTTAAGTTGCCTTTGTCATGGAAGTGAAAAAGTCACTAATACAACTCTCAACACATTCATAGAAGCTCAGACTCTAGAGTCATGCACACCACCCTTACAACCTGTGTCAAGAAACATCAAAGTTTATAGCAGAAGAAATGAGGTTTTACCAGCAATATTGGTGCAATGCCGTCTTTGAACACACTGCTTGCCTAGCATCATGGAAATCAGCATGAAGCTCACTGTCCCACAATGGTCCTGGAAAGACTTCAGTTAACACCATCCTGACATACCAGAGGCTAAAACAGCAAGTGGGCCTGACAACGCTCATGTGTCCAGCCTATGTAATGCCTATACTTGGTATCAACAACTTGTCCACTGCCACATCCCATGGGTGAGGCATACACTCTGCCAGGGTAGAGTTGGAGGCAAGTGGAAAAAGCAGGCATCCTGCCATGCATTTAAGAACTAAGAAATGTCTCAATAAGTATTCTAAATTATCCCAGGGGTCATGAGACCCCTTCTGAAGACTGTGACTCAGTCCCAGCTCACCTCTGGAGTGTTCTTCTTGAATTCTCGGCTCTGCTCAATGAGCCGTTTTCTGGACTGCTCACTCTCATCTTGCCTGTTTGCCAATACTGTTGCGGTGGCATCAAGTTCTCTCTGTGGGGAGATTGAGAAAGAAAAAGCAAGATTATAATTTGCAGTTTCTACCAGGAGGGATCAAGTGGATGCTGGTGCTGAATAACAAGGAGAAACTCCTGGGAATCAACTCATGGGCAGGAAGTAGGCTCAAGGACAATGTTAAGGACCATAAGCATAACATACTCACTCAACACCAGTCCTAGACAGTAACTGGAGAGAACCAAATTTGTTCAGCATGCTGCACAAAGGATTCCTTCCTATGGTAACAACCATAGGAACAGTTTCCCTCCTAAACCTTAGTTGAGTCAATGCCCCCACATCTCTCCAGGCCAGTCTCCTGAGTTCTCGTCCCCCTACCTAACAGTGTTTGCCCCAAATAGATTCTACTATTCTGGCCAGCCTTCTACAGTGTGGACCTGAAACTTCAGGGAACAACAGTTGGTTTAGTTCCACTCAACAAATATTGCTTGAAAACTTATTCTAAGCCAGGCATCCCAATTGGATCCATTAACCTATTAGTTTGAGAAAGGAATTTTTAAAAAGCAAATTCCAAGAATAATTATCCCCACTGCCCTGTAAGCTTTTCAGAGGCACTGTTCACCAAGCATCCCACAGGCCTTGGAGTTTGAGGACCCCCAAGGTAGGTTATCAGAACACTGGCCAAGTCTGAGGACTCTGCTCTGAACAGCAATCAGTCGCACACAGTGTCAGAGAGCCCGTGTCCCAGCCCTAAGACTGGGAGAATCTGTCATAAGGAGCTGCCCAGAACAGCCCATGGCAGATGGGGCCCAGGATGGAGCTCCAGGCTCACAGCGGGTATACAGGCCATGTGGCTGCCCACTGAATGGCCTGCTGTCTCATATGCTAAGTTGAGTAAATTCAGTAACTGAATACACAGAGCAGAACATTCTGTGTGGCATTCGGTAACTGTTACAAGTGGTTCCTCATCCACAGCAGGTCCCACTCTGTTTCTGAGAGAGCTAAAAGGCCAAGAAGGCCACCAAGATCCCATCTCCTGAGACAATTCATGATTGGGGGGAGGGGTCCTCATGTACCCCAGGTTGGCCTCAGAATCATTACAAAGCTGAGGATGCCCTGGAATTCCTGATCCTACAGTGTTTGTCTTTCTCCCAATTGTTGGGATTATAGGCATGTATTATGCAGTGCTGGGGCAGAACCCAGGACTTTATGTATGTATACTGGGCAAGTACCCTACCAACTAAGCCATATCCCTAATCCCCCTCAGAAATTCTACAAGTCTTAAAAGGAATTGTGCAGTGCAGTTCCCTAGAGCTAGAAGCACTGGCATAAGAACATGGAGGGGTGCATGTAAGAGAACTGGTGGGCAATATATGGCGGGTTGCCCATCACTCAAAGCGCTCCTAGCTACCACCTGAGTAGCTAGGATGGGAGGTGAAAGTCAATTTGCCTTATAGAACTTTCCATGGGAGTGTGAAGTGGGGTAAGGGGTAGGTAGCCCTGCTGAGAATGACCTTTAATTTCTGATCCTCCTGCCTCCTCCTTTGAAGTGCTAGAGTCACGTGCATGTGCCACACACTATGTGGTGCTGGGAAGAAACCTAGGGTTTCCTACATACTAGGCACTTTATAGACTGAATAGCATTCTCAGCCCCCTGCTTCCTTTTTAGTGGAAACAACCCACTAGGCCAGAAAGCCATCCTGGGTGACACTTCCCTGGTACCAAGATGGTGTGGCTCATGGCCAGACAAGATGACAGAGAGCTGGAACAACCAACCAGCATGCTGTCAACTTAGAAATCTTAAGACAGTTTAAATGTGGAGAGGGGAACTGTGAGGTGGGGAGAGGCCCTCATGCCACACTCCCTTTAGTATTTCTGGCATTCACACAAATCCTGGGTGAGCAAATCCAAAGGAATATTGTGGGCTAGCATTCAAGAACAGATGTCAAAGCTACTGCAGAAAAGAGGGAAACACTGGGCGTTTTGATAGACCACATTTGAAAGTCATCCCAGAGAAGAGGAGGCAGGGGAAAAAGAGCAACCGCCACCAACGTGGGGAAGTGGGATGGAAAGAGAGGCAAGCAAGCAGCCACAGATAACGCAGAAGGCTTGCAAAAATATAAACAATCTGGCAAGAAGGAGGACTTAGATGGCTATATTTAAGCAGCAGAAGAAGTTATAACGGGAGACTTGGAGAAGGGCGGAAAAAAGCCAATATTGAAATATGACAGGAACGGGAGAAGTTGATGTTTCCTTCCAGACACACACACACACACACACACACACACACACACAAACCTTGGAGAAACAGAAAACCAGTGCTGGCTGTCTTTTTCAACAGGGATCCAACTGCCTGTAGTGAAGAAGCCCGGGTTCCCAGTTAAAGGACAAGTGACATCTTTTGGCTTCTTCAAGTCAATGGGGTGTTGGATGTTAAAGGGAACCTGTGGGGTTCTAGCCTTCCCAGTTAATAAGTACATTTTGGGGAATAAAATTAGAACACGAGGTTGCTGGGCATGGCAGTGTATGTAATCCCAGCACTCAGGAGGTAGAGGCATAAGATTAGAAATTCAAAGTCATCTTCAACTTCATATCAAGTTTGAGACCAGCCTGGTCTTCCTAAGTCTGTGGCTTGAAAAACTAAACAAAGGGCCAGTGAATATGGCTCAGTGTAAAGTTCTTACCTAACATGAATGTAGGCCTGAGCTCAAACCCCCAGTACCAAAAGTAAATAAATAAGGTAATAAAGAAAGCATTGCTTACTGACTCAAAAGCACAAGCAGCTGAGTTAGATCTCAACATGCAGAGAAAAAGCTACATGTAAGGCCACTGTTAGGAAGAAAGGATGTCCCTGGGGCTTACTGGTCATCTAGCCTACAAACAACTCCCACTGTCATGAGAAACCCTGTTAAAAAAAGAAAAAGAAAAAAAAAGATGAATGGCACCTGAGGGATGATAGCAGAGGTTGTGTTCTGGCATCCACAGACATGTGCACAGAGAGGGGCAGTGGGGTGAAAGTGAGGCACCTACCTACCTACACACCCACACACACACCACAAAGAAAATAAAGGACATTGGTCAGACCCTCTGATTCTGAGGTCTTTCCCCAGGCTGACAGCTTGAGTAGAATAGGTGGCTGGTGACCAGGAACCCACCTCTGACATCACATTGTAAAGCCCACCTGGGGCCAGTTGCTGCTGGCAGTCAGGGACTCTATGGGGATCCACCTCAGTCCTTAATGCCAACCTTGTTGATATATGTGAACCGACATGAGGAGCCATGACAGAGACCACATTTGGAGACCACAAGAGTCCCCAAATTTAATACTGTGCTGCCACCTGCCACGACAGAAACAGACTGACATGGTGAGTAGATTAAGTCTTCCACCTATGTGTGGAACTTCCACTGCTCCAGGTAGGACTAGTCACATTGTTAAGGCTCTAAGTCTTTAACTGATTGCTTACAAAAAAGAGTAAAACACCATCAAATCTTGGGGGAGGGGTCCTTATCTGTGTTCGCATATGGAGGCCAGAGATGAAAGGCAGAAACTTTCCTTTATCACTCTCACCTCATTTTTTTGGGACAGGGTCCCTCACTGAATCAGAAGCTCACAGATTCAGTGAGGCTAAGTAATTAATCAGCTCCAGGGATCCATTCACTTGCATCCACTCCCCAGAGCTAAGACTGTGGATATACAGGATCATAGCCAGCTTCTAACATGGGTGCTGGGGTTCCAAATTCAGGTCCTCATACCTAGTATCAGAAATTTGACTGACTGAGCCATCTCCCCAGCCCCCAGCAGACCCTTTTGACTGCATTCTCAAGCTCCAGAGACAAGGAGGGAATAGACGGCTACAAAATACATGACCAATACCGTTTTATTATCCACCGAGTCTGTCTATTCTCAAAGTGTCAAATACAATGACGTACTAATAAGAGAATCTAATGTGTTGAGAGGAGGGGGAGATGTGGGACCAAAACACAGAATCATCAGCTCATGAGTCACAGGTCACATGGAAACAGGAGCTCAGAGAGTCCCCACATCTGAAAGGCATTAAGATGCAAAAAAGGGAAAAGCTGGAACCAACTTAACTGCCTGTGAACAGCATTATTTGGCATGGCCACCAATGAATGATATTTTTTTGTGGTGGTTTTTAAAAAACAGAAAACAAACAAACAAACAGAAACATTTTACATGGACCCAAAAATGCCATGTGGGACAGTATGGTTATCAAGATCTACTTATCAAAATCAGCAAATAATCAAACGGTGCTTACACGGTAAAAAGACTATCTCTCCACACGCTAGCCAGACTCGAAGAAACCTGAACTGAGTTTGTTCTCAGGAGTCTAGTGAGGAACAGACTTACTTTGAGGTGTGTACTCTTTGACTTTCTTGGGAAAATGGGAAGGTATTAATTTTTAAAATCCTGCCATCCAGATTCAATAGCACAGGCCCTTTAGTTCTAGTTACTTGGCAAGCTGAGGCAAGGGGATCGTTTCAATTCAAGAGCAAGCTCAAGGCCAGCTTCAGCAAGAGCAAAATTCATCTTGGTGGGGGGGTGGGTGGCCTATCATTACAACATTCCCCATCTTTTGCCAAACAGCTGCATTACAAACAATGTACCCACTGGCCAAGTGGGGCTAGAAGAGAAGAGGAGGCAGCCATGGCAGCTACAGTCATTCACAAAAATACACCCAGCCCAATCAGACACTCCTGCTAATGCAGGAAAAGAGAACCCTAGGTCCCAGGTGGACAAGGCTGACAACAGTATACACACGAACTCAGAGTCTGACACACCCAACAAGGTAGAAAGCACTGGAAATGACACTGAGAAGTGTCTGAGCAACAGGGGCACCTCATATAGAAACTGTTTTCCGTTTTAAAGGAATCCCTTCCTGGATGATTGGATGACAGATCCAGGGTGAAACTCTGGCTTTTGAACCACATGGCCCCTTGTTGTAAGAGGCCACTTGTTTGTTTTCCAGCCGCCCAGAAGCTCTGCCCCGAAATAACCACACAGAAACTGTGTTCATTAAATCACTGCTTGCCCCATTAGCTCTAGATTCTTATTGGCTAACTCTTACATATTAATTTAACCCATTTCTATTAATCTGTGTATTGCTACAAAGCTGTGGCTTACCGGGTAAAGTTCCGACGTCTGTCTCTGGTGGGGCTACATGGCTTTACTCACTATTATTATTAGTGTGAGTAAGCTCACACTAATCTATTATCTGCCCCTGAATAGCATATGGCTTCTGTGGCACTTCTTAGTGCTCTATGGTCAAGCTATGTATGCCAAGCCAGGAAGGGAACCTAGTGAATGCTCATTCCTCAAGGCTATTCTACTGATCAAGCCTAGAGAGCCCCTGCCCTTCCTCAGAAGAGCTTCTAAAGATACCACCAAGACTCATCAAGGAGAGCAGATAGCTGTTGGCATGTCCCTGTGTCTGAGTTCACAAATATATAGGCCTTCCTTGTCCTGGGGGACAGAGGTGTGGCTATTTGCCTCAATGATTTTGAACTCTGGGATATTTTATCTGTTTCGGACAGGTCCTCAAAGGGTTCCTAATAGCTCCAGGTTTTCCTCTGTAGGGGCTCCAGCCTCCAGCCAAAAGAAGATGCATTTGCAAGAAGACAACCAAAGACTGCCATGTAATGTCAGGCCTGTCTCCCAGAACCTAGACTGGGCATGGTATTGCATGCTGTCATCCCAGTACCTTGAAGGCTTAGGCAGGAGGATTGAAGGTTGAAGCCAGCCTGGGCTAAATAAGGAGAGGAAGGAAGGAAGGAAGGAAGGAAGGAAGGAAGAAAGGAAGGAAGGAAGGAAGGAAGGAAGGAAGGAAGGAAGGAAGGAAGGAAGGACAAACAGGCAAGGATGTTTAAAAGTAAGTCTTAATGGCCGCTGAGATGACAGGTAAGGGCATTTGCAGCCAAGATTGATAATCTGGGTTTAATTTCTAAGACCCATATAGTGAAAAGAACCAGCTCCTGCAAGTTGTCCTCTGACCTCCACACACAAGCATGGCACATGCAAAAACACACACACATAGTGAAAATGAAATAGAAAATCTTTAAATGAGTCTTGAGAGCACCAATGATGACTTTGAAACTGCTTACCCTAAGAGCATGTCTTTTTTTTTTTTTCTACAACAGAAATGTTCCTGCAGGGCAACCCCACTTCTGCTGAGGTTCATTCTTCTTCAAGTCCCCAGGAGCAGACATTTGTATACCATTGGCCAGGCTTTCCACTGGGTGGGTCTCCTTAGACCTGTAAAGGAATCTCCACTACCATTGCATGCTCATGCAAATCAGAATCATTGCCCCTGAAACTGATACTTCAGCAATACAAGTAAAGTGTTCTTTTTGCATTATCTTTACCTTCTTTATGTTTTCTTTTAGTTGTGTGTGTAGGTCAGAAAACAATCTTTGAGAGTTGGTTCTCTCCTTCTATCATGTGTGTCCTGTGAACTGAACTCAGATCATCAGTCTTGGTTGCAAGCACCTTTACCAGATGAATACCTTGCTGACTCAAACTCTACCTTTAATCTGAGAACCTATTTCAGATGATGTCCCCTTTAGAGACTGCCTAAACCCATCAGAACAACTACAGCCGACAGAGGAGTTGTCAATGATATCAATGCAAGTAAAAACTGAGCTGCTGCATCTATAGAAACAAGCCTTCACAATTATTACACAAGCCATTTCTCCCATACTTAAGCGCCCACATTTGTTTGGACTAATAGGAGGTGCTCCAGTTACAAAGGAGTAAAGACTCAGGGCTCAGCCACCATCAAATTCCTATAACTCCCCCAGCCCCCACTCAAAAAATATTTGGCTGGGGATAGAGATGTGGTTCAGCATTAGATCATTTCCCCAGAAAGGGGCCAAGGACATAGTCAGCAGTACATGGCCTATCTAGAATCCTCCAGTCAGGACCTGAGAGTGTGCCTGGGCTTTAGAGTTCTGGTCTAGAATTCCCCAGGGAAGGACTACGAGCATGGTTCAGCAGTAGAAGCCTAGTCTAGAATCCACCAGTGAGGAACTATGGTGTGGCTAAGCAGTAGAACGCTTGTCCAGCAGTGTGAGGCCCTGGGTTCCATCCCCAGTACTGCAAAATGAATGGATGAATGAATGAATGAGAAGTTCTTCAATAAGTGACAGGGGGAAACCCTGCACAGGAACTTGAACTCTTGCCTCCCACAATCTGTGGTAGTTGTGGTCAGCTGGTCCCCTCTCTGGAGATTAATTAAGATAATGCATCTGAAGTTCAGAGCGCAGTAACCATTACATCAAAGTTAATTTCTCTTTACTAGTGAAGCCACACACTTGGCCTTAGCCCTGAATTCATTCTACCACCAGCATCCTAGACCAGGTGGGAGCTCTGGAGACTCAGATAAACCAGAAGCCTTGCAAGCTGAGGAAAAGAAAACAGGCAGGAAAGATCAACAAGACAGAAGTAAATATGCTGGTGGAGAAAAGTGGGAGAAGTCAGGGAAGAGAACAAATCCTTCTGAAGGGAAGGCACCTAGGCTTCTATGAAGGACCTCCATTTTCACTGGGGCTGGGGCACAGGTGGGCTGTGTTCATTCTCAGGGCTTACCCAGAACTGTGCTCTATGTGACAAAACACAGACAACTTCAGAGACACTGGGAACCTTGTTACAGCTACTCGGGGCCAGCAGTGAACAAGAAAGTACCATCTAGAGAGCAGTAGCCAGCCAGGCTTCCATGTCAAAGGGACTGTGAGAGACAGGCAAGGGTCAGACAGCAGCAGGTGCGTGTGTCAGGCTCAGGATTTCTACAGAATGTTTTATAGTAGCAAAACCTCTCACAACAGAGAAAGATACGGGGTGACACTTTTGAGGATTAGGAAGACCCTCTAGGGCCATGCTATTGCACACTTGGGTTATGTATGTGTGTATATGTATGTGCATGCATGTGGAGGTCTAAGGTCAACTCTGGGTATTATTCTCTAGGTATGGTTCCCCTTTTCTTGAGCAGGCTCTCTCAGTGGACTGGAATTTACCAACTAGGCAAGACCAGCTGGCCAATGAACCCTGGGATTTTCCTCTACCTCCCCAAATAGCAAGTATGTTTCTCCACAACCAGTTTTTTTGACATGGTCTCTGATGATCAAACTGGGATCCTTAACACTTTAATGACTAGGCTTTTCCCCTAGTTCTGTACCTATACATTTTTTACTAACATTTTAAAAGCAAGCATTTATGTATTAAAAGTACATTTTGTCCCCATAATAAGGCCTGGGCTTGAAAGCATTGGCAAGGACATGGGGGTACCTCACTCATAGAATGGTGTTGATCTCCAGTGTAGGACAGCATGGGGGATTACTCATGGTCTCCACTTTAGGCATAACCATTCAGGATCCCCCATGTAAATATTAATGTTTTCGCCTACTTTGTAAGACTTTAATTCAAGAAACAGGTATGACCTATTTCCAAATGTTTTTCTGGGGAAGAAACCTTTCATTATTGGGTTCCTCATCACAGACTTCTGGCCCACAGTCATAACTCTAGTCTTCTACTCTGAGATAGCAGACACAGAGTCAGATGTCAGAGTGGGCACCCCTCTGTGGAAGTCATAGGTCTACAGAATCAGGCTGACTGCCAATGGACCCTAAGAGCAACTGGTAGTGGTAAAGGCGGTGTAGTTGGAGAGGGAGACTCACACCAGAGCAGCATTGCCAATACACATGTGTCCCAGGAAACCCTTGGATTCTATAGGCTGGTAGAGATTGGGCTGGTAATCAACAGGGAGCCACGGAAGAAAAGGGGCAAATGGAACTGAAAGGCCAGCCGCCTAGGAGGGACCACAGACCTGGGGATATAGGCCCACATACAGGGTTTCAAGGGCCAGACTGGCCTATAGAGAAAGATCCTGTCACATAAAGAGGGGGAATGGGTGGAGAGGTGGCTTAGCAGCTCTTGCTGCTCTTCCAGACAACCTGAATTTGATTCACAGAACCCACATTGGATGCCTCACAACTGCCTCTAAATCCAGCTCCAAGGGACCCAACATCCTCTCCCATCTCCAGGACACCCACCACTCACTCACCCACCCACAGGGAGGGAGAAGGGAGACATACAGAAATAAAAATAAGATTTTTTTAAGAGAAAAAAAAACTGTTTTCCAACTAAGGGAGCAAAAAAAAAAAAAAAAAAAAAAAAAAAAAAGGGCAAAGTGAGCATGTGCACAAGAAAGTCCATGCTAGTATATGACCTTCCCAGGGACCTGCAGAGTTACAGGAACTCTGTTTTTTAAGCCCTGGTAAGCATCTTAGTGTTGGCCACCTCCATCCCCCTTTAAAATTAAGGTGAAACAAGGAGAATAAAACCTCACTTAGAGCCTGCTGTGGTGACACACACCTTTAGGCTCAGCACCTCAGGAGACAGAAGCAGGCAGATCTCTGTGAGTTCAAGGCCTGGTCTACATAGAATTCTAAGACAGCCAGGACTATTACACAGAGAAACCCTGGTGGGGGGGTGCAGGCACACACAAAAAAAGCAAAACTTCAAGAAACTTCCTCATAAGATCTAACAGCGCACAATAGTTAGGTTTACTCTGTGTTTACCCTATATCAAGGACACACCCTGCTCTTCAGCAAACCCACAGTAAAAAAGAAAGGATATTATGGGCTGTCATGATGGCTCAGTGGGTAACAGTGCTTGCTGGCAAGCCTGATGACCTGATCTTGATCCCCAGGTCTTACAAGTAGAGAACCAACTACATGAAGTTATCCTTGGTCCTCCGCGTGTATGCCATGGGACACAGACATACACAGTGCACTAACACAATAAATAGGTGTAGAAAATGGAATTTATAACTTCAGAAAGGATAATTTGTAAACTTCAAGTGCCTTGTAAAGAAGGGAACTCAACTTCAGCTTCAGAACCAGTCTGAACGCAGACAGCTTTGCACCTGCTAGTGGCCTTCAGCAAGTCACCTCACCTACAGGATGGGCATAGTGCCCTGAAGCTCCTCCTAGAGAAGTATGGAGAGGTATAATGAAACACTCATAGTGCAAGAGGTGTTGGTGTGGCTGTCACGCCTTCTCTCCAGGGCCCCACAGTCAGTTGGGAGTAGCAACAGATGTCACACTTAGTAAGAGTGGTGCTGCATACTTGAGGTCATGGAGAGAGTTCAGTGTCAGCTACATGTGACCATTAGTGCTGTCACCTTGACAAAAATCTACAATTGCCTAGAAGATGGGCCTCTCAGTATGCCTGTGCAGGACATCTCGACTGCATTAAATGTGTTGGAGAGGCCAGCACTATTCCCTGGCTGGGATCCTAAACTGTACAAATGGAGAAAGAGAGCTGAGAAGCACATGAATGCATCAATCTTTGGTTCTCGCTAGGGATGTATTAGACCAGCTGCTTCAAGTCCCCACTGTCTTGACTTCCCAGTGATAACGAACTATACCTGGAGCAAGCTAAAATAAATCCTCACTTTATGTTGTTTTTACAAGGGTATTTTATCACAGAAATAGGAAAAGAAACTAAGACGGCATGCAAGCATGAGTCCCTGACTTTGCTCCCCAAAAGCCATGTGTTTAAAAAAAAAAAAAAGTTGGTCATTGGTGGCATGTTCCACACACTAGTAAGGCAGAGACAAAAGGTCCCTGGAGTCAGCCAGCCTAGCCTAATCTGTGAGCCCTGGGCCATACAAGCCTTTCTGTGAATCTGTCGAGACTGAAAAACTTCAGAGACCCAAGATTTGGAGGGTTTTAGTTTTGCTTTTCACTCCATCACAACCCCCATCCCCAGCGCAAAAATAAAAACTGCAGCTGCATCTGACAAGCCTTGCACCACACACAATACCTGCTAGACTCTCAGACAGTGAGACGTGAGAGACAGCATTTCAGGGTGAAAAATGAAATATGCAGAACATCAGATAGCAGCCGTTCTAAGAATCAATGTCAGGCAGGCAGGGACAGAAAGGCAGCCTTTCAATCTGCACAGGAGGGGCACTGCCTTACAGGTCAACTGGATAGCATGAATTGCCTAGTACAGGACAGTTTCTGAAACATCCATTTCATACACTGTGTTCTCTGGCACAAATGCAGCAGCCTGACTTCTCTCTTCAGAAACTTTGGGCTCCAAACAGGGCCCATCTTCCTCTTCTCCCAACTGCCACAGAACCCTCCTGCCCCTCACCAGTCCTCTACCATAACTAACCCAAGGTTGGCTCTTGATGTCTAATGGTCGCTGTCTGAAGATCAGTTACTTTCTCCCTAGGTTGTCTTATACCTGGGCTAAAGAGGAAATGTCCCTACCTCACCCCTGGTTGGGTTCTCATGCACTTTGCTTTCTGTGTCCCTCAGATCACAGCACCCAACACCTCACAGCAGGGCCCAGCCTAGGAAGCATGGTGTTGTGGACATTGCCACTCTTGTGGGCCTTGAGGTGAACCTGGGGGAGAAGCCGCCACAAGAGCTTCATTACTCTGGTCTCTGATAAGGAAACAGATCTCTCCATACACATTCAACCAGTTACTGCTAACACCTGCCTGGGACATGCTTCCTCCAGACTTCCTCTGGGTTCTTTCCACTTGTACCATTCAGAGTTCCTTTTATATTCAAGAATACATTTTGAGTCTAATTTGATACATTATTCCCTTAGTCACTGATATGGCACCCCACCCACCTAAGTCACACAGCGCACTTCAGTGTACTTTAAAAGATCAATGGAGGGTGAAGGATGTAGCTCATCTGGTAAGGTGCCTGCCTGACATGTATGAAGCTCTGAGTAGGATCTCCAGTCCTATATAAACTGGGCAGTAATCTCAGTACTCGGGAGATTGAAACAGGAGAAAAAGTGGTTGCATGCCAATCTGGGCTACATAGTGAGAGACTGTTGTTGTTGTTGCTGTTGTTGTTGTTGAAATAAGGGGGGGGGGGTCTAGTATGGGTGTCTCCTGCAGGACCTGAGAACCTGCATTCAATCCCCAGGATCCACAAGGTGGAAGGAGAGAAAAAATTCCATATGAATGAGCTCAGTTAGTCCGCCTGCTCAGTAAAGATGTAGACCCAAACTTCTACAAAACCACAGGCCAGAGAGCTCTTTAGAGGGCTCACCCAACAACATATTAACTGAATTCAAGGAATAAAACTGAGGGAGACAGGCAGCTGAAATATCTAAACTGAAGTTCCCAGCAGGTGCACAGAAAGAAATAAATCAAGACCTCAGTTTCTCTTGTCTGGGGATGTAGCTTAGTTGGTCAAGGAGTTGTTTAATATGCATAAAGCCCTGAGTTCAACCTCCTCCAGTACTACAAAAAAAAAAAAAAGAGTATGGAGGCACAGGCCTGTCATCCCTGCACTTGGGAGATAAAGATGGGAGAATCAAAGTTCAAGGTCATCTGCAGTAATATAATGAGTTTGATACAAGCCTGGGCTGTATGGGGTCCTGTCTAAAAAGTAACATAAAAGTGCTTCTTTGTCACAACAACCAGATGATGATGGATCAGAAATCATACATGATAAGGGTAACACAGAGACTGTTGGTTCTGTCAGTCCAGAAAACTCTGTGAACAGTGTTGATTTTCTGGCCTTCCAGGTTCTAAGCGTCATGACAGAACCTGGTACAGTGCCTGTCTAGAATATATGAAGTCCTATATTCAGTCACCAGCACTGGGAATGGTGGTATGTAACTATAATCCCAGCAGGCACTGGTGCCCATTTTGTGGGCAGGAAACTGAGGGCCAGATGGGTGTGCAGCTTTGTCTAGATCCCATCAGGAGGGAAAGGACTGGATATGTTTGTTGCCCAATTTGTGTCTGTGGGAATCCCACCCTGCCTCTTCCCCAGGCTCAGACCCAACTCCTCTTTTCCAGGAAACAAGGATGGGTGAGCAGGTCATCTTTGAGAAAATGAGGCAGGCAGAGGGAAGCCATTGTGCTTTAATCTCAAAATAATCACACCACTGCCAAGAGGAATAACCCTGATCTCATCTAGGCTGGTAGAAATGTTTTCCTCCTAAAGTATTTGTTTCAGAAATAAGCCTTTAATTTGAACACTTTGGGAGCCAACATTTCTGTCTGTTGAAAATATTTATCTCCATTGTTTGGCAGGAATCAATTTGTTAGGGCATCAGCCACTCTGGCAAAGGTTCCCTGCTACTTTCCTGGGAAAGCGCTGGCGGCTAAGCTGCCTTGCAGCGCTAGCGCGCTCTGTGTGTGTGTGTGTGTGTGTGTGTGTGTGTGTGTGTGTGTGTGTGTGTGTGTGTGTGTGTATCCTGCCACAACATCTATCACAGACCCAGACTGTGAATCGCAAAATATAAAATAAAAAGGAGCCACCTGAGGCATGCATGCTAGGTTGGATAGATTTTAGAGGTCTCTGAAACAAGCCTGGTGAGTGACTGGCTGCTGATCATTTTCAGGCTCTGAACAGGCGTAATCCTTATCCTTCAAGCAGCAGAACAATTGGTAGTCTGTTTTCTCGCATAGCCCCACTCCCTTAAAATAAAAATTGTATATGGCTATGAGTGTAGGTACACAAGTGTGCTTGTACTATGGAGGCCTGACTCAATATTGACCTTCACTGTAGTTCCCAAGGAGCTGTCTACCTTGTTTTTTGAGACAGGGTCTCTCAGTGGCCTATAGTTCCTCTAGTAGGATGGGCTGGCTGGTCAGTGAGCCCCAAGGATCTGCCTGTTTCTCTCAAGCCCTAGGATTACAAGTACATATCACCATGCCCAGTTTCTTTAAAAACAAAGCAAAATATTGACTATGGCTGTTGAATTCAGGTCCTCACGCCTTTTTCTCTCCTCAGCCCACATAGCCTCATTTCTTGGGAAGCTAGACAGAACCCACACAAGGCATTAAGGGATCTTGGGCTCAAGGCAGCCCAAGCTCCACCCTGGAGCTGGTTCCTCCTAATATCCCCAAGCTTCAGTTTTCTCTCCTGTGAAAATACATACCTGACTGGACCTCACGAGTGGTTAGAAGGCTCTATGATGCAGAAAGAAGCCAGGCCTTGCATGATGGTACACATTTGTTATCCCAGCACTTGGAGAGCTGAGGCAGGTGGGTAAAAGCAAGTCCAGGGCCAGCCTGGACTAGGGTACCAAGTGCCAAGCCATTTAGGTCTACACAGAGAGCAAGATCTTATCTCAAAAAAGAAAATCAATATGATGACTGTAGTCCCAACACTCAGGAAACTAGAGCAAGAGGGTCATCAGTTCTAGGCCAGGCCTGACACAGAAACTCCAGGATAGCCAGGGCTACATAGCAAGACTCTGTCTCACAAAACACAAGGCAGGCAGGAGAATTGTGATTCCAACATCAGCCTGGACACAACAGCAGAAACTAAAGGGGGGGCGGGTGGAGCTTTAGCTTTTTAAAGTTCAGGAACTAAGGAACTTGCTGCATTCCTCACAAGGCCCTGGGCTTGCTCTCTAGCACTACAAAGAAAGAAAAATGAGAAAAAGTAGAAACAGTCAAAGGAGTTGCAAGAATGGGGTGTGTAAGAGACAGGTTGTGAAAGTTAAGAGCCATCGCAGTTACAGGTGAAGTGCTAATAACTTCATTTTGAAACTGTTGGATTAGATGTGTGTGTGTGTGTGTTTAAAATCACAGCTGTGCCTTGCACAACAACCCTACCTGTAGCTGTGTTCCCTTCTCACATTTTAATTAGCAAATAAACTCTGAAAGGCTTTCAAGATGTTTCTGCCTGGAATTATAAGTCAAAGTGAAAAGATGACAAGTAGTTCCCAGGAAAGGCCAAACTTAAGAAGATACCTATCAGCCAACTGCCCGAATTCATGGGTAACTTAGATTCAGTCAAGATGTGCTACCTCTGCATCATTTGAATCATCTTTGGCTTTTATTTTGTGGTTGATTTTCAAGATATTCAGGGCTATGTTTAGCAAGCAACCTTATCCTGCCACTGGGTGAGAGTTACTGTCAGCCAGGTGGACCCCAAGAGCAGCTCACATAGAGCTTGGTCACAAGTGATTTCTGCCAACAGTATGCTGGCTGCTTGTCATGCAGCCTAGGTATTGGGAAGAAATAGGTTAGGCTATACGGTAGTCCCTGGTGCCTAGAGCAGAGAAGTAGGCTTAAGGGGTCATTTTAATCCTCAGTGAGAATTGCCGATAGCAAGGTAAACACATGCCTGCTGCTCATCTACCCACAATAGTCTCTAGGAAACTGTTTATCAGCTACACCCCAACTTGTCCAAAAGTTGGAGGGGCCTAGCTACAACCACACAAAGCTAGCTAATTAGCCACTGCAACTGTCTGAACTTGCCTAAAGGATGGAATGGCAATTAACAAGCACAATTACTACATATTCTTGCTGCCACATAGCAGGGGTTCTGACACTGATTCAGTCATAGCCAATGCTATTCCTATCAGAAGTGACCCCATATGCTAGGTATCTCTTCTGTACCCCATTACTGAACAAAGCTCCTTGAGGCAGGAAATTATATTCACTGCAATTTGCTCCTTGGATTAGGGATGTGGCTCAGTTGGTAGAGTGTTTGCATTCCTAGGACTTCATAAACCAGGTGTGGTGTTACATACCTAAAATCGCCATACTGGAGAAGTGGAGACAGGAGGATCAGGAGTTGAGATATCCTCAGCTACATGGTGAGTGAGTTAGGAGGTCAGCCAATGCTACATGAGACCCTGCCTTGAAACAAACAAACAAACAAACAACAAAAAAAGCACAAAAAGACTTTCAACAGAAGCTAACTGCTAGGTTTGTTCCTAACAGACCCCACTCCTATCTGTCCGCTAACAGGTTTCTCCCTAAGATTCCCATATATCTGAATGACACTTATGTGATTACCAATAGCAATATCTTGGTCTGTTTCATGGGAAGGTTTGAATGGAGGTGTCTAATGGGATTGTAAAGGGCCCATCTGAACCTGAACCCTACAAACAGGAAAAGGCTATGCTGGTTTCCAAGGCAGCTGCATTAAATTCACAAAGACATATAAATGTGAAAAGGGGATTGCATGAGTTCAGAGCATCACCCCGGAGGAATAGCCTGTGGTCCATGACATTAGGGCCCTACTCTTCCCATCTAGCTCATGAGCTGACTTATTTACATGCTGGACTCCCTGCAGGGAACAAAGGGCCCTCATAGTACTCACAATGTGCTTGGACACCTCTTAGGAAGAAAGGTACCAAGACCAGCTGCGAGTGGGGTGGACAGAGGAAATCGCTAGGAGTGGGGTGAAGAACATGTTTTCTGCTAAAGATCAGAGAAGACAGAAAAGTAGCAAAGAAATCAAGTGGCTAGCTAGGAGGGAAGATTCCAGGAGGCAGGGGTAATAAAAATAGCTGCTATGTCAGTTTACTGACTCATCTTTTACATCCCTTGTGGTTTTTAATACCCGTGACAACCTAACACAATGCTGTCTGCCTGCTCTATCACTGCACAAACTGACATTCACAGGTACAGCCAGCTGACCAGAAGCACAGCAGAGAGGCCACTACTTCCACATATTTGACCCTCTTGGGCTGCCAGTGGGCCCCAAGCTGCAGGGTCCTACCACTTTAAAGTCCTGAGGCTATATCTCTCCTGTGACATGGTGAGGTCTGTCTTTATGTACCACAGCTTTCTCTGTGTTCCCTCCTCTTCCTTCCCACAATGGAGATCTCCAGAGCCAGGTCTGCTTTTCTTCTTTTTTTTCCAAATGTAAAAAACTTTCCAATTTATTCACAAAATATTATTAGAATTATTTATCATAGCCCATTCATTCATGCGTGCACACACACACACACACACACACACACACACACACACCTTATCAGGTTTGCTTTTAACAAGAAAGTGCTGGGGTCTCTGGTGTCATCTTTGTTAATGAACTGTTGGGTCACACTGAGAAAGGCAGGAAGTAGATACCCCTGTGATCTCAAAGCTTGAAAGGCACAAGCCAGATTGTGAATTTATGATTAGTCTAGGTCACATAGCAAGGCCTTGCCTAAAAAAACAATAAATTAAGAGTTAAATATGGTGGAGCATGCTTGTAATCCCAGCACTTTAGAGGTGGAGACAAACAGGCCAAGAATTCAAGCCAGCTTCAGGTATACTGAGTTCAAGGGCAGACTGGGCTATATGAGACAATGTTTCAGAAACAAACAAAAATAGTTTAAAAAGTAAAGCCAAACAAACAACAAATCCCATAAGAATAGAGACTAGAAGAAAGCTGCAGCTCAAGAAGGACAGGCCACTAGAGGACAAAGGCAATGGAATATACACTCTAAATTCTGTGTATGCGTGTGTGTGTGTGTGTGTGTGTGTGTGTGTGTGTGTGTGTGTGTGTAGATGTGTATACATGCAGGTCACTGAATATCTACTGTTCTATTACCACCTTATCATTTATTTATTTTTAAGTTATTTATGTTGTGTGCATATGTATATGTGTGGCATTGAATGTAACATACACAAAAAAGTCAGAAACCTACTTGCAAGAGTCTATTTTTTGTCTTTCTATCATGTGAGCCCCAAGGATTGAACTCAGATCATTCAGCTTGGCAGTAAGTACCTTTATTGCTGAACCATCTTGCAAGCTCTTCTACCTTGTTTTTTTGAGCTAGGTCACTCACTGGGCCTACAGCTCATGGACTGACTAGGCTGGCTAGCCAGATCAACCTTCCTTGGTGCTGTGTAGTCCTACAGACACAAGCTCCTATGCCCAGCATTTTACATGGGTGCTGGGATCCAAACACTCAGGTTTTCATGCTTACATTGCAAACACTTTCCTACCTAAACCATCTCCCAGCCTTCCATTTTAATCTTGATGAGCAGGCAGCAGCCACGAGTGTAACTCACAGTGACATCAGGCCCCAAGAAGGGGAAGAACCAAGCACAGTCTCTAGCAGAATCTTGAATCAGCTTCAGGGAATATAGTTAATACAGGAAGCAGCCCCCAGACGAACAAATAGGATACAGTGAAATGGAATTATGAGCCTGGCGCTGAACAGTGGTGGGAACTTCCCATCCTTTCGGCTGCCAGCTTTCGTTCTGGTCCCTTCCTTGCATTAAATGTTCCTGGGGCTCCCAGAGCCAGTCGGCAGCTGACCTGTCAAATCTAACTTCTGGAATAAAAATGAAAAGGCCAAGTGGCAGCCGTAACATGGAATTTCCTTGTTTTTATTAGTTTAAGGCTCTTAAAGAGTAACTTTTACATTGGGGAAAACTTCTCAAATATGTACTACTTGAAACTCAGCTCTGGTTACCTCTCACATGTTTCCAATCACTCCCCTTGCCAAGTCCACTAGTTATCAAAACACACTGTGGTTTAGAGCAGGGGGGTGCTCGCCCCACTAAGAGTGCATCTGCTTTTCCCACTGTGACCTCATCCCCTGGATCCCTGACCCCCGGAGCTGCCAGAGAGGCCTTATCCACAGAACACGGTGAGCTACTGTTCCTCCCAGGTGGGTGTGATGAGAAGAGAGGGCTGTGTGATTCACCTCAGCACTGCTGCACAGCCACACCTAGGTTAAGGATTTGGGGAGATAGGTAGGTAGGTAGGTAGGTAGGTAGGTAGGTAGATAGATAGATAGATAGATAGATAGATAGATAGATAGACAGACAGACAGACAAATGAAAGCTGTTGATTGAGTCAGGTGTGGTAGAAAATCACTGTACTTGAGAAAGGGAAGCAGAAAGATCACAAGTTCAAGGCCAGCCTGCTAACAACTTAGTGTGATCTTAAGGGCTAAGTGATGGCTTAGCTGGTATAGTACTTGCCTTCCAAGTATGAGGACCTGAGTTCAGATCCACAAAACTATGTAAAATGTCAGGCAATATAACAGCACATATCCAATGCTAAGCGATGGGAGGCAAAGACAGGTGGATCACTGAGAGTTCCTGGCCTACCTGGTGAAGATTCAGGACGAGATACTCTATCTTAAACAAAAGGTGGTAGGAACCTGAGGATCAACAGCTAGAGTTGTCTTCTGACCTCCCCTGTGTGCAAGTATTTGCTCTCACAGGAACATGCACGTGCGCATGCGTACATGTACACACACATACAAACACACACACACACCACTTCTAACCTTAAAGGAAGGTATGGAACAGAGGTGAGTGGTGCTGGCTGAAAGAAGGCTGCCTTTGAGACATGACTGTATTGTTTATTGAAGCTCAGGGATAACAAACTACGAACTGTAAAAGGTAAAGATTATGCTGGGTGTCCTAGACTGAGATACAGGGTCTGTTAAGCTTCTGGTTCATACCAGAATTTGTATTTTTCCCATCAAGACAAAAATAGTACACAGATCCTCTAAAACAAATAAGAAAACTTCAAATTGAGTTTGTTAGGGATAGACAGACACCAAATTTCCCAGAAGGAGAAAAAAATTATTTTTAATCAAGTTGTTTTTTTTTCAGTTGAAACCTGTTAATTCCATGACTGAGAATTCATCAAGTTTCAGACTAGAATTAATTTTAGCAACTGCTTTATACCAAAAATACTAGTAGCTGTGGCTGTATAGTTGGCCTTGCTTCACACACTGTCACAGTGACATCTGAGTATGTTGTCCCTGCAGACATACAGATAGAGTTGACAAAGACCGTTCTGAAGAGGCTTCTGGGTCCCAAGAAATGAAGCTGTCAGAAATGAAAGCCACAGCAACAAACTGTTTGCAGGCCTTCTTGCATTCCGTCCCCTCTTAGGACAGACTGTCATCCTGTACCACCCCTGGCCCTCCAGGATGCATGGTGGTGGAATGCTTACTGTGTGTGGAAACTGGTCTCACTGTGTCTGGTGCTTCTTTATTCCCACATCTGCTCCCTGCTTCCTGCATCCCAGACTCCACCCACAAGGATAAATTCACTTACTGCCGACAATTTGTAACTTGGACTCAACTTGGTTAGTCTGGCGATAAGAAGAAAACTCAACCCCCAAATCATCAGTTGTCCCTTTACGCTTTGTCACATCAATTTCTGGCCTCCACATACATGTGCCCATACATCCATGCACATCCAACTCACGCATACACATATATCTACTGTAGCCCCCCAAAAAAGCAAAAATGTTTATTTACACACAGACAAAATGATTAGCATTGAAGAAAGCTCCTAGGAATCTGAGGGGAGAGCAAAAGTTAAAACAGTCTTGTGTTTGATTCTGCACTGCTCAGGCACTCCGTTCATTAAAACCTGGGCTGTAATTCATGTCTACAGATTTGAATGAAATTCTCATCACACTTAACTTTCTGAGGAATTACAATAGTGTTATAATTGTGAGGTAATTTAAAAAAAAATACATACAACTGTGCACCAGCTATATCCTAGCTGGTGGTCCAGCAGCTTTATCACTTTTATGGTGTTAGAGTCATTGCTGTGGCCTTACAACACCATGGGCTCCAGAGCAGAGAGTTTGCCATTTATTTACAAAATCTCCAAAGCATCCTTGATCCTAACCTGAATGTATATTTCACACAGTACCAAAACTTTTAAATATCTACAAGAAGATTTCATTTTTATAGGCAATAAACATTAAATCTAAAGGACTGGAACATAAAAAGTGCTTTAATACCATATAAATTATCTATCCTGAGACAGACTAAATCTCCGAAGGTTTTAAGGACTGCTATATAAATTTTTATGGCAAATTATCTACATAGAAATTATCTGCATGGGATGCACTTTCACTTTCCCTGCTCATTTGCATATTGCTGACAATCTTTGCCATCACAACGGCCAATCCAAATTGAGAAATTCAGAAGGCAGAGAATGCCAGAGCCTACTCTGAAAGCATACCTTCTGCCCATCACTGATACAGGCTGGGGCCACATGTTCGCCTCTAAGTACTTGACCCAGAGGAATGGTTAGTGGCTCAGAGGATGAAAAGGACAGTCACCTTGGCCAGAGGATGTAGCATGGTTGATAGAGTGTTTCCTCAGTGTGCACAAAGCCCGACTTCCATCTCCTGCACTGCATAGATGGGGTCTGGTGGCACAGGCCTATAATCCCAGCACTTGGGCAGGTGGAAGCAGAAGAACCAAAAGGTTCAAAGTCATCTTCTAGCACATAAGGAGTTCAAAGCCAGCTTGGGCTACGTGGGATCCTGTCTCAAAAATAAAAACTAAAAAGGAAGGAAGGAAGCTACAGAGAAACCCTGTCTCAAAACCTCACCCCACCCCCCAAAAAAGGAAGGGAGGGAGGAAGGAAGATGTGAAGGAGAGAGCCAGAGAGAGTTCTACAAGGCAGGGTTACAGACCAGACCCCAAACATGCTTCACACTGAGTTTCTCTTGGCCCATCGGCCATCCAGCCTAATTGTGAAGCCCATGGACTAGTGTTGCCAGAACTTTCCATCTGTATAGCTCCAGAACTGGCACCTCCAGAGCGTCCTGTGCATGAGGCAAATATTTCACATGATTTTTCTTTTAGGAATTAAAATATACAAAGGAATCCATCCAGTGAGAACATAAATTAGGATAGTTCTATGAAAAGGCAAAATATGATATTAATCAGCATTTTATGATATTAGCAAGTCATAAAATTTACAACCTTCTAAAGAATACAAGGAGAACAAGCGTTTTTTAGTTCCCTATTTGAGCTATTTCCTAGTCACAGAACGAGGGAAACTAGCAGGCATGTCCGCTTTCAGGTCTGCAATTAATCTTTGCCAGCTGTGAGAAGCAGGGGACGGAAAGTGGTCTGCGTGTTCTCTCCCCACTGGTTTTATTCACATAATAAATATTAAAGTTAATTTTTATGTCTTTCATCTAAGGATCACTGTAGGCCTTTTAATGGTCGAAAAACTTAAATACAGCTCGCCTTCATTTTTGTGCAAGGCCTAATTAAACAAAAATAGATGTAGCATTGAAAAATTCTGCACAGAAACAGAATAAAAGGGAGTCATATTTTGGCAAAGGAGCATTAATTTTAAGTGACTCTGGTTTGGATATCTGATCATTAACAAGCTGATGGAAAGGGAAAGTGTATTTTAACAACATTTTTCAATTAAATAGTCATATTCTTTAAAAAAAAAATCCATAGATTTTTAGGCTACAAGTTAACACAATATTGACGAGCCCATTTCTTCTGGTTCATTACAAAATTTTCTTGTTGGAGTAGCAATTTCTGTCCTGGACATCTAGAGGAGGGTAATTAGAAGCCCACAGTTAAGTTCTGGAAAATGGAACAACGAGAAGACAGTGGGACAGGGTGCCAGAAACACTCTGTTTTGCAAATGAAGGGGGTAACATTTTTCTCTCCAGATTAAAAGACACTTGATGCCAACTAACAGCAGCTTGTGTAATCTTATTTAAAATGTGCTAAAGCATTACACCACTTCGCCAAATGGGAGGGAACAGAGTGATACCAAACCTAAAATTAAAAAAACCGGGCCAGCAAAGCTCATCAAAAGCCCTGTTCTCTTTCTTTTTTGCTTTCTTCATTCCTTTGTTTTTTTCAGAGACAGTGAACCAGAGTAGTCTAGCTTGGCTTCTCTGTGTAGCTAAGGATGACCTTGGCCTTCTGATCTTCTTGCCTTACCTCCGGAATGCTAGGATCACAACTGAGCACAACTATGTCTGGTTACCTGGTTTTTGTTTTGTTTTGTTTGTTTTTAAAAGGAATTATATTTCTTTGGATTTAGGGAAAATAGAGGACCATTGCTCCCAAATTTGTATTTTATCCCTATGGCCCTAAATTTGGAATCCTGGTGCTATCATCTCAATGAAGATCTCCTTGCTTTGCCAATCATCCTTAGATCGTAATGTCACATCCTGGTACCACTGGGTTGATTACTTGTGTGTCCTGAGACCAGTATGAACACAGCTATGAGGGTAAGGGCTGTCTTATTTAACTTGGACTCCCCACTGCACCTGGTACAGGTGTAAATGCTGTTATTGCAGAGTCAAATCCAGGACCAAACCTCAAATAGCTGACTTCTGTAGACTAGCAAGAGTTACAGATGCAGTGATGGAGGGGTAAGGTATAGCTCAGCAGTACAATACTTGGAATGCTCAGTGAGGGACTTGGGGTGTAGCTTGGTGCTAGAGTACTTGTCTGTCATGTCCAAGTTCCTAAATTTAATCCTAAGTATCAGAAAAGGTGACAGGGGGATCAAGACTACCAGATGCAATGACTAAAGAAAACGTTTTTGGTGCCCATACATCTAGTGATAAAACATCTCTGAAAACAAAATTACAGGATCGATATGACTCTGAAAGATTCCATCAGAGGTGTTTTGAATGTGATACAATAATCATATTCTTTCTCAAAAATAAAATTCTACTAAATGATCTAACACTAAATAAGAAATAAGACATCTCACTTAAGTGACAAAAGAGGTAAAAATAAAAATCAAGCAACAGCCTAAACAATGTCAAGCCACACTTCAGAAATAAAAGATCTCATATGAGCACATCAAGTGAGAAGTAGAGGACTAAAAGCCATCTCCACAAAAGAGTTCAAGGTTAGCCTGGACAATTTGTTAAATAACTAAAGAGTAAATAATAGAATAAATACAACTCAGAAACAGCAAGGTAGGTTTGTATCCCAGCAGTGAATAGAAACCTTCATGTTAGAAATTTATAAGCCAGCCTTTTACATACATGGTCACGTCACCATTGTGTCCAAAGTCGACTCGTGAAAACAGTAGCTAAAATAGTAAGGCAAAGCTCCCTGCACCCTGGCTGGAGAAGTCTTGTTTCCTTACTGCTGAGCTAGGGTTGTTGTGGTAAGCTGACAGTATCCCACGTTTCCACTCTTGGGATGGGTGGACACTTTAAACTTTTGAGTTACCCACCAAAACGCTTTCTAGGATATCCATCCAAGTGCCCCACTCAGTTTTCAGCCTTCTCTCTGTGTCTTGGGGACAACAAGCCTCACACCAGCAGCAATAGTTCAGAACACTCACACGTCTCTGCTACAAAACCTGCTGCCTCTCTGCATCAAGCACAAGATGGAAGAGTTCTCCAACACACCAAGGAAAGAGCGCTTCTGCAGCTTATAGGCAGTCAGCCTCAAGGCCAGATTTGCAAGTCCCCAGTTCTTTTTCCTGAGAAATAACTTCTGGCACAATCCAGACGTGTTGGGTGTGCTATAGGAAAAAGCACTACTTCACACTTCTTGGTCTGTATTTCAATAACTATTCAATTTTCTGATATTGTGACACAATGTTGCTATCTGCAAATAGCTCATGATTTTTTTTTTTTTAATGTATCCTTGGTTGGCCTAGAACTCATAGAGATCCACTTGACTCTGCTTCCCAAGTGATGGAATTAAAGGCATGTACCACCAAGCCCGGATTCTTATGACGTTTCAAATTTATGATTCGGTGTTGGGACCCACTCACATCTATCTTTGGCTGCATGTAGGCCAGAAATAGAAAGTTTAATGGAACTAAAAAACTGAAGGACATAAGGGGGGGCAACATTCCCCTGCCCATGTCTTGCAGACAACATACCCTTGCCCATATCCACCAGGTCAGGGCTCAGACCTTGTCCCACAGAACTTATGTTCTAGGGCCCAACTGTGTTGCCTGACCCATTTTGGGACAATGTTGTCTGTTCAATATGCCAAATAGGCATGACAAGATGGGGCTACACTGTGGCTAAGAGTGGAGACAATTCTCTTTCACCATGAAGCATTTGCCCATCATCAAGAGTCAAGTTTAAACCTGAACAAGGCAGAACATGTAGCCAGCTCTCAAGTACTTCCACAACACAATGAAGCCAATGTACTTTCAAGCAATGGGAGGACAGAGAACAGCTGGCCACACATGCCTCCTCTGAAGGCCAGGGCCACCAGATGGTGAGTTGCTGATCCTCTCTACAACTGAACAACAGACTTAGGCAGAGACACCCACTCCAGCTATGCTGCCATCCAACTCCAAGGTTGTCTGGGTCTCAAGTGGGTCTGCTATGATCCAAAAGTCACATTCTCTTGACTGAAACACAGCAGAAGGAACATCTGGATACTCATCTCACTGTATATCTGGAAGGGGACACTTCCCAGTCTTTATAAGGACATCCTTGTCTAGATGTTTCCAAACTAAGTTCTTAGTGAACTTAAAAATCCTCCAGGCCTCTAGCCTTCAATACATTATCCAACCGGAAGGCTGGCATGCAAAAATAATTCAGTGAGGCTGAGGAGCTGGCTCAGAGGGTAAAGTGCTTATGGTACAAATGCAAGCACAGCAGAACCTGGGTTCCCCAGAAGCCATGTAAATGTCATGTGATGACCCACCTGTAATCCTAGCACTTGGGAAACAAAGAAAGAAGATCCCCAGAGCAAGCTGGCTAGTTAAAGAAAGACCCTGTCTCCATATATAAGGTGGAGAGCGATCCAGAAAGACATCTGACATCAAACTCAAGTACACAAGAATGAAAAAAAAAAAAAAAAAAAAAAAAAAACCCTGATTTAGTGCAAGTCATTCCACCACATGCGACTCACACAGCTGGTACTGCAAGATACACAGAGGGAGTAAGTGTAGGAAATGGAGGAGCTGGGGCAAGCCTGTTAGTCTTGCTAAAGGCAAGCAGCACCAAAACCCAAACAACGGGAGCGTGGGACTCGAAAGGACCAGGGGAATGACTTCTCATCACTGAAGAACTCACTAAAGCGAATCCCCTGTTTACCCAACATCTGTGTTGTCCCTGTGTAAATAACCATTAAGGTGCGAAATCAAGAATTAAGCACTTTGTATACTGAAGTCAGCATTCTAGAAAGCACAAAACTTTGCAGAAAGGAAGAAAAGGACTTGAAAAAGAATTCTATAATCCATGAGACTGCTAATCACAAGTGTTGTCCCCATGCCACCTAGACCTGCTTCTGTTCTTAGGGAAGAAGCCAACAGTGAGTGTAGCACCCAGTACAGGAGAGGCTAACAATGTGTCTAAACAGCATGAGGTCTTTCAGATGAGGTCTCAACAGGGTACCAGCCCTTCCCTGACTCACCTGAAAACTAATACCAGCATTCCCTATTATCTGCAGTTTCAGTTATAGTCCACCAATGTCTGAAAATACCCAAAGGAGAAAATTTCAGAAATTAACTTGGACTTTTTTTTTAAAAAAAATGTTTTTTAGAGACAGGTTTCTCTGTTTAACAGCTCTGGTCTACAGTCTGTTCCAGGTCTCTCTCTCTCTCTCTCTCTCTCTCTCTCTCTCTCTCTCTCTCTCTCTCTCTCACACACACACACACACACACACACACACACACACACAAACACACAAAACCTTTCTCAAAAAAAAATGAGCAAAATTAAAATAAATAAATAAAAAACATAAGACTTCATCTCTCCCGTCCATTTCTTAACAGTTCCTGCATGCTATGGAAACTCAGGAACAGTAGCTAAGAAAAGTACAATGAGTTAAAATTGCTCATGAACTCCAGCCAGCTTTTGTCTGTATGTACATATTATAAAGATCTCAGGCAGGCTGGCGTTTTGCATCTTCTGCAAACTTAATCCCGATAACCACTTCCACAGTCCTACTGTAAACAGAAATTACTGGCAGAAGTCTGATTCAAAGGGTGGCAACGTTCCGCAAGCAGACTGTGTGACAGACTCGCCCATGGTATAAATAACTTGATGCTAGGAAAGTGGGAGGGGATGGGGGAGCACAAAGTAATGAGTACCACTCCTCCATATGAAAAGATTATCTGTAATTTTTGGTGAGGTACGAAGACAACTACTAAGCATCATCCTTTCCCAACTCTCAAATTTTAAGACTCAGCCAAGCACAAGGACTGGAGTTCCACCCTCAGAACCCAATTAATAAGTCAGATGTAACAGTGCATGCTTGTAATCCCAATACTGAGGAAGCAAAGAGGTGGATCCCTTAAGTTCAATGGCCAGCTTGGCCCTGTCCACTTGATGAGTGCCAGGTTTAGTAAGAGACCCTGTCTCAAAAAGAAATAAAGGAAAAATAAATAGGTGGATAGTATCTAAGGATTGATAGCTGAGGCTGCCCTCTGGCCTCCACATGCCTACAATGTGAACACCCATACACACATACAAATGAACATGAAGACATGTATGTGTATACACACACACACACACACACACACACACACACACACACTTGAGCCAGTCACTGGTCTGCACTCTACAGACAGTTTCCAGTCACTCAGGGCTTCACAGGTCTAGCCTGGTCTCAGCCAGGGCTGTTAAACAAAGAAACCCTGTCTCTAAAAAACATTTTTTTAAAAAAAAAAAAAGTCCAATTTAATTTTCTGCTACAAAGTGCAATTGAGGTCAGTCTGGGATGCCTGAAACTCTCCCCCCCCCCCAAAAAAAAAACCTCCTCAGGACAACTACCTGTCTTGGCAACTACCTTACATTTTGATAGCATCCTTTTTTGGGTCTGGAGCAGATTCAGAGATGCTAAAGACTGTGTGCCTGAGGCACCACACCAGCAGGTTCTAGAAGCAGAACAGAGCCCAATTCTATCAGGCCCAGACCCAATCCCTCCACCCCCGTCACACAGAAGGACAGGGCTGCTGTATTAGATGCTGGAGATTCGTGCCACGCAACTTCCCTCAGACCTCTGTTCTGATTGAGAGCAAGTTCCATGTTTGTACACACACACACACACATACCTTACGGTATAATATAGTCTTACCCCAACCTAGCACAGGGCCTGGTGCCAGGCAGGTTCAGAGTAGAAGGAAGTGATCAAGGACATCAGGACACCACGAAAGCTGTGGCTTGACAGGTCCACAGCTCAGGGAACACAGGAACTGGGTCCCTTGGAACTGAATTTCAGTATTAGATTCAGACTCTGATACTGTTGTTTTTTTTTTTTTTAGGTGATTCACACACACACACACACACACGTATGTGTGTTGATGCATGTGTATGCAAATTGTGTGTGTGTGAGCGTGTGTGTACAAGCACACACTAATGTTTGTGGCGGACAGATGACAATCTCAGTTTTCTTCCTTAGGTATTATTACCCACCTTGCATTTTGAGACAGTGTTTTTTTACCTAGATGTCACCTACTCAGCTAGACTGGTTGACTGGTGTGCCATTGGAACCCTCCTGCATACCTCCCCAGTGCTGAGACTACAAACATATATCACAACCCCCAGGTTGTATTTCCTATGGACATTTAATGAACATAAGTCCTCATTATCGCACAGAAATATCCAGCCCAGAAGTCTGTCTGAATAAAAGGGCAACAGTTGTTCTGTAAACATGATAGAATCAAATGTGGGCCACACACAACCCTTTTCTAAAACTCTCCATCAGAAAGGGCTGTGGACGTCAAGTAACAAGGAGTCACTGGTTCCCTTCTCTTGGTAAGTTAAATATCCAGCTACAAGTCTGTGGCCCAACAGGTCCCATCAAATCCTTGAATAAGCAGGAAGAATTCTTGACAAATCTATAGCATCAGAAAATCAATTCCCAAATGCCATGTAATTCACTGACAAGCCCACCGGGACATTTGTATTAAATGGGAACAGAATTCAGCCCCCACCTCCAAAGAAAAAGGGCCAAAATAAGAGCAAGAGCATATTTGGGATTTTTTATATTCAGTCCTGAGCCAGGGAAGCAGGAGTAAGGAGAGGCAAAAGGCGCGCAGCCCAGGCCTGGCAGCGATGGAGATGAATGGCAAGGTAGAGTGCTGGAAGCGCTCCAGCAAAAACTGGTCTGTACACGGGAACACCGTGTCAGACTAAGACAGAATCAGCTTGTCTGACTTGTGGTTTTCTTGACAGCATTCATCTCCTCTTGGCCTGATACAGGGCAATTAGTGCTTGTCGGCTGAATCATGTGTTATTAAGATCATTCAGGCATTTTTTAATTACGGTGAGTGAGACAGACAGTAATAAGATCCCCAGCAACTTGAACTTTCCACTTCCTTTTCAGATAAACTGTAGGCTGCCTTTGTCTTTCTCTCTTCCTCCTCTTCCTCCCTCTCTCCCTCCCCTCCCCTCTCTCCAACCCTTTCTTTACAGACCTATCAAAAGAATTGTTTATTCCTGCAGGTAGGTACTTGTAACTCAGCCCCTGGGGCCCCATCTCCATGCAACTGTTGGGGAGCTCCCTATAAATCAATCAAAGACGCCTTTTTTAAAGGGGGGGGGGCTGGAGAAATGGCTCAGTATTCAAGAGTGCTGACCACTGTTCCAGAGGACCTGGGTTTGATTTCCAGCCCCTACATGGTGGCTAACAACCTTCTATAATGCTAGTAACTGGAACTCCGGCTCCATCTTCTGGCCTCCGTAGGCACCAAGCATGCACATAGTGTACAGACACATATGTAGGCAAAACAACCATATACATAAAATAAAATAATACTTTTTAAAAAATTGAATGGGAATTGAATGGGAGTCTGGCAGTGGAAGTACATGCATTTAATCCCAGCACTAGGGAGGCAGAGACAGGAGGATCTCTGTGAGTATGAGGCCAGTGTGGTCTACAGACTGAGTTCCAGGACAGGCTCTAAAGCTACAAAGAAACTATGCCTCAAAAAAAAAAAAAACAAAACGAAGGAAGGAAGGAAGGAAGGAAGGAAGGAAGGAAGGAAGGAAGGAAGGAAGGAAGGAAGGAAGGAAGGAAGGAAAAGTTGAATGGGAGGCAGAGCATAAGTGTGTGCAGATGTCACAAGATAACCTTGGGTGTCATCCTCCTCAGAAACACTACCTCCTTTGGGACAAGTCTCACACATTGGCCTGGATCTCACCCATAGGCTAGATCTGTTGGATCCAGGGCTCCTCCAGCCTCCACTTCCCCAGAGCTGGAATAGTAAATGTGCATTACCCACACCAGGCTTTTTTCATCCCCATGCTCTGACGTCTCTTACTGACAGAGCTACTCCCCAGCCAAAAGGTGCCTTTTTGTAACATCTGATCTCTCCAGGAATACATGGGACCTCTAAAGTATGCTTTAAAAATTGCTCTGAAAAAGGCTCAGCATGTAGCTTGGTGGTGTGGTGTTTGGGTGGCAGTAAATGTCTGCCATCCCAGCAGCAGAAACATTGTGATTTCAAGGCCAGTCATCTCAAAAGTGCACAAACTGTTGTGAGAATTCCACATGAAGGTTTCCTCAGACCCACAGAACCCCTAACCCAGATCCTTGACTGCTTCTAGCAAGCCTTTCTTTCTTCCAAAACCAAGCCCTTTTTCTATTCTCTTTCCCTATTGAATGGCACCAAAACCCAGGAAGCATAAAAATGATTCAGTCATTTTCACAGTCTATATTTCATCCTATTTGCTTTTCAATGAACAATTCTCCAAAAGGTTACAATACAGTCTCTGGTTCCACCTGGAACTGAGTTCACAATTTCTGTATTCTTTAATGCTCCCCTTGCATCTATATTTCATTGAAGGAATAGTTTTCCTTTCCTGAGAGATTCCAAAATGCTTACGGTGTGGGTCCTTTCTCTTTATATAGCCAAGAGCCAGTGTGACATCTCCAGAATGCCATCTGTTTCTTTATGAGGCTAGTGAGAAGGATCTAGGGAAATTTAGATAAGGAGAAAAAGGCCCCCTCTGTACTTTTTTTTTTTTTTTTGGTTTTTCGAGACAGGGTTTCTCTATAGCTTTGGTGCCTGTCCCGAAACTAGCTCTTTTAGACCAGGCTGGCCTTGAACTCCCAGAGATCCGTCTGCCTCTGCCTCCAGTGCTGGGATTAAAGGCGTGCCACCACCACCCTGCTCCAAGGACAAAGGCACAGAATCTTCCCACGCGGCTGTGAGGCTTCAGTCCTTCCCAAAGAACAGAGATATTGCCACTAAATATCAGATTGTGGTCAGAAACACACATACACACATACCTCCCCTCTCTCCAGGGTTTTATGTAGCCCAGGCTAGCCTTAAACTCACTACATAGTCAAGGATAACCTAAAACGCCTAATCAGCCTATCTTCACTTCCCTGTGCTGGGATTACGGGCATGAACCACCATGTCTACTTTATGTAGTGCTGGGGATGGAAGTCAGGCTTCAGGCATGCTAGTAGGCAAGCACTCCACCAACTGAGCCACATTCCCAGCTACTTTCTCCTCTTTTTAAAGTCAGGGTCTCTCTATGTAGCCCAAGTTGGCCAAAACTTATGATCACCCTGCTTCAGTTGTCTCCAAGCACTAAGATTACAGGTATATGCCAGCATGCCTGGCTTCCAAATGGAATTTTCTTAAGGCATATCCGCTGTGGGGCAATGGTTTTATCCTGTAACCATTTGTTTCTTGTACTTGTTTAATGAAATGCTGATTGGCCGGTAGCCAGGCAGGAAGTATAGGCAGGACAACCATGCAGGAAGTAGAGGCGGGGCAATGAGAACAGGAGAATTCTGGGAAGAGCATTCTGCATTCTGCAGTCGTCACCCAGCCACAGAGGAAATAAGATGTGACTGCCTTGCCGAAAAGGTACCAAGCCACATGACTAACATAGACAAGAATAATGGGCTAATATAAGTTATAAGAGTTAATAATAAGACTGAGCTAATGGGCCAATCAGTTTATAACTAATGTAGACCTCTGTGTGATTCTTTGGGGCTAAATGGCTGTGGGACAGAAAACCTCAGTCAACACATATCCTCCAGTTTACCCCACTTCCTAGGAGTATTTTTAGGTAAGTGATAATGTGTTTGTTTGGTTTTGGTTTTTCAACAAAGGGTTTCTTTGTGTAACCCTGACTGTCCTGTGGATCAGATTGCTCAAGAGATTCACCTGCCTCTATCTCCCGAGTGCTGGGATTAAAGGAGTGATTTTTTTATTTTTTACAACCCTTTTCCTAAGGTTGTTCGTGTATGTAACACATCCTGCAGTCAATTGCATTTTCAGCCTTTGCACATCCTCAGGTGCTTTTTAAAACCAGTCACTTCTTATAAGTTCTGCACCTCTGCTGTGATGTACACACATGTTCCTTACCCACATAAGCTCTTATACTTGCTCCACATACCCAGTGACTATATGTCACCACCAAGTAGGGAAAGGAGTAGATGGAAATTCAGAGAGTGGCCCAATCTCTTCATAAGGAAGCACCTGTCCCATGCTGAAGGATATCAGATGAGTCTATGGAACCACCTGTCATCATGGGCAGGAGCTGAGCCTACAGTCGACTCCATGTCTACATTTAGAACTCACTAATGATTCCCATAGGAGGCAAGCATGTGACACCCCACTTTACCCACACCAGGTCTCGGGAGATAGAAAATAGCCCATAGGCTGGCTATGAGCCCTAAACAGAGGTCAAGAGGCAGGGGGTAACAAATCCAGACAGAAGCCAGCCTCAGTCAAAGAAACCAATTCATAGCCCTACTCCAAAGAAACTCTCAAGGTAGTGAGAATGTTTCACTTAGAAAAGCAAGCAAAAAATTCACATTGTTTTAGAACACTTTAAACTAGAAATAGGGCTGAGAACCTGGGCTGACCCCTTGAATGCAGAAAACTCTGGGCTCAATCTACGGCACTACGTAAGACTGGCATGGTGGCACAAGCATGTAATCCTAGAATTTTGGAAGTAGAAACAGGAGGATCAGAAGTTCAAGATCAGCCTTAGCTATACAGCAAGTTTGAGGTCAGTCTGTACCACACAAGACTCTGTCCTTTCTTGAAGAAGAGGGGGTGAGTAGAGGAGGAAGAGAAAAAGAAAGAACAGAGGGAGGGAGGGAGGGAGGGAGGGAGGGAGGGAGGGAGGGAGGGAGGGAGGGAGGGAGGGAGGGAGGGAGGATAACTAAAAGGATTCACTTTTTCTCAAACTTTCAAAACAGGTGGTGCAAACAGCACATCTACTGGCTGAAAGAGTAAGGGCTCTCATGTCAAAGCTATCTGAAGGACACAGGGCAAGAGGCAGGGAATCAAAGTTGCCTAAAGGCACAGAATTTCTGCTGCCCATCCCCACAGGCAGCTGAGGGGGGCCTCCTAGGCTCAGCCTAAGGGCTCAGGTCAGCAGCAGTCAGACCCTTATCCCTGAGACCAGTTTGAAAAGCTTTGATACTTTCCAACTGCAGATTTTAAGCTTGATGGTTTACATTTCTGCAAAGAATGGAAGGAGCCAGATGGCTCCCAGGCAAGCCAACAGGCCTCCTACCCAAGCAGAATTCTGGAAGAAAATAGTTCCTTCCACTTAAGGAGCTCAAAGGCCTCTCTCTGTCCCTCTGTCTCTCTCTGTTCTTCCCTCCCTCTCAGCCCACGCTGGCCTTTGCTATGTAGGTGATCGGTCTGCCACTACCTCTAGTGTGTTGGGGTTACTGGTGTGCCACATCACTTTGCATTTATACGGTACTAGGGATGGAATTCAGTTTTGTGCATGCTAGAAAAACTCTACCAAGTTACAAATCCCCAATTCTTTAATATTCTTATGAATATTCTTTTACATTTCTATTTATTTGTGTTCATGAGCATGCTACAGTGCATGTGTGGTCAAAGAACAGCTTCAAGAATCAGTTCTCTCTGTCCACCATGTGGGTTCCAGGAATAAATATAACTCAGGATCATCAGGCTTATTGGCAAGCACCTTTACCTACTGAGCCATCTTCTTTTCACCTTTTTAATATATCTTTATTGAAAGGGACCCTTTGTGTATTGTCTTCTCTGAAAACAAGAGTTGAGAAGAAAACTACATTAGGTTTTTCTAAGCCCCCTAAATCCTGGCTTGCTAGCAGCTGCAGTGGTGGCAGGTTTGAGCAGCCATGATGGCTGAGGCAGCAGCAACTTTTCTGTTTAGTCCCTCCTTCAGCCTTAGTGGCAAAGATTTCTGTTCCTAAAACTTTTCAGTGTCAGAATAGTTAGTTACTCCCAATACGCTCAGTGAAACTGTGTTCAGTTGTTGACTTGCCGTGAGATCAGTTGCTTAAAAGGACCTGCTGCTTCTTTGGATACAAAACCTGAAGTCCTGCTTATTCAGTGGGAAAATGGCTTATCAGGTTGGTAAGGAGAGGGTGGGGAGAGTACCAAAGGGTTTCAGAATCCTTTCTGGTTTTCTTTGTGTGAGACAGTCTCATATAACCTAGGTTTTTTTCCAACACAGTATGGAAAAAAAAAAAAAAAAAGATGACCTAGAACTCTTGATGTTCCTGCCTCCACTTCCCAGGGCACTGGGATTTCAGACTGCATCACCATATCTGGTTAATGTGGTGCATTTGATCAACTCAGTTCCAGTCTCCTTCATGATCTCTTGCTTCTATGTATATTTCAAAGCAAAGAAGGTTATTCTGGTTTGCTTTGTTCTTTTCACATTCCTTATGAACTATTATGTGCTATTTGCATAGTGAGAATGGTAGTGAAGAAATTAGAATTTGAGCCCTGGAAAACAAGGCTATCTCTTACCATGCTGGTGTGCAAAAGGTAACACAGACACAATTATATCCACAAATGCCCCAGTCCATAACTCCAACACTCTCCTGCAGACCATGCAGAAACACCTACCCCTTGTATTCTCCTTAAGCAGGCACCAAATTCCCCAAGGGTGTGTTGGATACAAAAGCAATGACAGGAAGCAGTTCAATAAACTATCAAAAGAGAAGTGAGCCCATAAAACATGATTATCTGTGTCACAAAAACAAGAGACAGCTTTTATAAGCATGTAGGGCAAGAGGACATCTTTAAGCTTCCAAGTAGTGATTTGGAACTGCTAAGAAATAGTTAATTGAGCTGAGGAGATAACTTGGTGAATAAAAACTTTGCCTCACACAAGCTGAGGACTCAAAGTGGATTCCAGAACCCATGTTAGAAGGCTTGGTATGGGGCTGGAGAGATGACTCAGCAGTTAACAGCACTGGCTGCTCTTTCAGAGGACTCAGGTTCAATTTCCAGTACCCACACATGTATGCTGTGCACTTGTGTGATGGTGGCTCATAACCAATCACTTGAAACTCTAGTTCCAAGGGATCTAGTACCCCCTTCTAGCCTTATAGGCACTAAGCACGCAAGTGGTGCACAGACATACAAGCAATTGAAAACACCCTTACACATTACAGAGGGAAGGGAGGGAGGCAGACAGAGCAGGCAGGCAGGCAGGCTGGGTGTGTGTGATGGCTTGGAATACTTGCTGCCCAGTCAGCCTAGACTACTTACAACAAGAGCTCCCAGGAAATGAAAGACCTGTCTCATTAAAAAAACATGGTAAGTAGGTCCAGTAGAACAAAACCTAGGGTTGTCTTCTGACCTCCACAGGCATGCTCACAACTACACCAGCAGACATAAGCTATGTGCGAGTGACACACACACACACACACACACACACACACTAAAATATGCAGTTAATTTTGAAAAGTGTAGAGGTAAGGTCCAGAAGAGTGTGCACACAGACTGTAATGGCAGATAAGGGGCGATAATTCTCAGATGTAGTCTTAATCTACAAAGAAACTGGAACGCCAGATCAAAGAGGACTCAGGCAGACAGAAAACTTCTCTAACTCTTTTTGATCTGTGAAATTATATTTTCTCAGAAATAAGTAATAAAATAAATTAGGATAGTTGCTGAACTACCCCAGCTTTTCTAGAAGGTGATGTCATCACATGTACCCAAAAATCTTGAAAATGTTTACCTTTAGTATATACATCTATATTCAGAAATTTAGCCAAAGGAAACAGACATTTAAAACAGTCATGAAAAATAAGAAGGTGAACCCAAAGAAAAACATATAGTTATCCTCCTGGATATGGGAAGGACAAGATTGCCGGGCAAAAATTTGGGATCTTGGGGGTGGGGTGGGATGGGGGTAAGGGGAGATGGGGAGAGAAAAGTAAGAAGGGGAGGATGGGGGGAACTTGGGGAAATGGGATGGTTGGGATAAAGGAAGGGTGGATATGGGAGCAGGGAAGTATATATCTTAATTAAGGGAGCCATCTTAGGGTTGGCAAGAGACTTGAACCTAGAGGGGCTCCCAGGTACCCAGGGCGATGTCCCCAGTTAGTTCCTTGGGCAGCTGACGATAGGGAACCTGAAATGGCCCTATCCTATAGCCATACTGATGAATATCTTGCATATCACCATAGAACCTTCATCTGGCGATGGATGGAGATAGAGACAGAGACCCACATTGGAGCACCAGACTGAGCTCCCAAGGTCCAAATGAGGAGCAGAAGGAAGGAGAATATGAGCAAAGAAGTCAGGACCGCGAGGGGTGCACCCACCCACTGAGACAGTGGGGCTGATCTATTGGGAGCACACCAAGGCCAGCTGGACTGGGACTGAAAAAGCATGGGATAAAACCGGACTCTCTGAAAACGGCAGACAATGAGGCCTGATGAGAAGCCAAGGACAATGGCACGGGGTTTTGATCCTACTTCATGTTCTGGCTTTGTGGGAGCCTAGCCTGTTTGGATGCTCACCTTCCTAGACCTGGATGGAGGGGGGAGGACCTTGGACTTTCCACAGGGCAGGGAACCCTGACTGCTCTTTGGACTGGAGAGGGAGGGGGAGAGGAGTGGGGGGAGGGGGAGAGGAGTGGGAGGAGAGGGAGGGAAATGGGAGGCTGGGAGGAGGCGGAAATTTTTTTCAATAAAATAATAATAATAATAATATAGAGCAAAAAATAAAACAGTCATGAATAGATGCCTGGACATACAAGAACATTTCAGGACTGACTCCTGAAAATTGTCCTAAAACCACATGAACACTGAGGTACCAGTATAAACCCACACACATATCCACACAACAATAATAAATAAAATTTATAAAAATATTTCCAAAAATTCATACAGTAGAATCTCATGGAACATAGCACCTCAATACAGTTTTATTTATTTATATTTTGGGGGTGATGATGGGAGTGTTTTTGAGACAGGGTTTCTCTGTGTTCCTTGACTTTCCTGGAACTCATTCTGTAGACCAGGCTGGCGTTGAATTTGAAGATCTGCCTGCCTCTGCCTTCCGGGTGCTGGGATTGGAGGCATGTGCATATTTATATTTCAGTGAACTTTGGAAATTTTTTTCTTTGATATAGCCCAAGCTAGTGTCCAACTCGCTATGTAGTTGAGGACATGCTTGAATTGCTGATACTCCTGCATCTACTTCCCAAGTGCTGGGATTATGGGAATGAGTTTCCATGTCCCGTTTATGTAGTGCTGAGAATGAAAGCCAGGGCCTCCCAGTATTCTAGGCAAGAGCTCTAGTAATGGCATTCCATATCTATCGCAGAAAATATCTTTAATAGCTTGGTAAACTCTGGAGTAGGAGACAAATGGCTACAGAATAAGCCTGGCTAGGCACTTGAAGTGTCTGATGTTGACACCATCACTGAGGAATGAGAGTATCTGTAAGACTGCTAAGACTGAAACTGCCACAGGATTGGTGGTAATTTTTATTTCTTTCCCTGTGCATTTTGAGTACCTTCTTAATTTCTTACTTTAAAAAAGAATCAGAGGAGGCCATAGGATAGCTCAGCTGGGAAAGGCTCTTAGCATACAAGTCTGGAGACCAGAATACAATCTTCAGAACCTGCATAAAGGAGGAAGGAAAGAACTCCAGAAAGTTGTCCTCAGACCTCCACATACACACACTGGCATGCCTGCCCCACCCCCTGTCCCACACACAATAATAATACATTTTTTAACTAGAAGTAAGCTTGACATGGTGGCTCATGCTTGTGATCTTAGCAGTCAGGAGTCTGAGTTAGAACTGCCATTAATTTGAGTCCATCCCATGCTACACAATATGACACTATCTCAAAATAAATAAAAATAAGGCTTCTTAAACATATATTTTTTCTCAGCTTAATAGTTCACTCACATTCTTATGAGTTCCTTTGTCTTTCTTCATAGACTGCCTCTATTTCTATTGCCTTAAAAACAGTAAGTAAGTAAAGTCAGAGACAAACTGTTTCCACTTTGGAGAAGAGAAAGAGGTAAGCAAATGCTGCTCTTCTCTCTCTAAGAATGTAAAGTCTACACAGCAGTACGATAAACCTATCAGTCCGAAAACCAGGAGCACAAACAGAAGCATGGCTCAGTGGTAGACCATCAAACTAGAAGTCCCCAGTGAAGGGCAAGACTGTGGCTGAGAGGCTAGAGATGTGGCTCAGTGGTAGAACTCTTACACTGAAGCACAGAGTTACATACATGTACATGGCATGTTGGAAAATCTTCCATTCCCCAATGGCCTTCACAGCCAGTAGCCAGGTGTCCTTCCTCTAATAGGTAGACATGGTAAACAAAAACCAGACCTAAAATAGCAAGCTGAACCGCCAAGGTGAACAGGGTGGGAATGGTGAGGCTTTCATTGTCCCTTCCCATTCCTTCTGTGTTTCGCACAAACATTTCTCTGGTTTATTACTGGGCAGTGTGACAAAAATACATTCTAACAGCAATCAAACACCAAGTCTAACAGCCAAGTGTTTTCAGTTAATAAAGTGCTCAGCTTGAGATAAAAAAAAGTCACTATCTAACACAAAGAAGCCGAGGCCAAGCCTGTGTCCCTACTACTCACCAGTGGTTGACAATAGTTTTCAAACAATCATCACAAAAAGAAAAATAATACAAGAAAGACTGCATTGTGATCAGCAGGCTCTAGGTGTAAATTCTACCTTTCTCAGTCCCTCCTTAAAAAAATGGACCTGGGGACAGGAGATGGCTAAATGGTAAAGCATTCTGTCTAGTACACATGAAGCCCCAGGTTTGATCTGCAGGATTACAAAAGAGAAAGGGAAAGGGCCCCAGTCAAATGACTTCTTGGCCTCTTCCCTGTCATCAACCAAAATATGACAAATAAAAGTAGGCTCCATCTCAATACTGAAATGAGAGAGAATTTGTCCTTGAGACACTGGGGCCATGGGCCCTGCCCCTGAGTGGGAGTTCAAGTGCTCCTAGTCTCAATGTTATCAAACTGTGTCATTTTAGGTAGAAACTGTTTCTCGTAGTATCAGTCATGTTCTGTCCATCACAAGGGACTGTGGTTTTGCTTCAATTGCAACAGCCCCTGTCTGTGTGTTCCCTGAGCACAGGCTGATCAAGAGGCAGAGCAGAGCCTTAGGGTCAGTAGGGAACAGAAACAGGCCCCTGACCCTGACCTGCTTGGGCCAGTGACATGATGCCTACATGAAACCCCATGCTACCACCAACACCACCCCACCACAACTGTTCCAAAAATTTAGAGATTCCTAGGAGTTCCCAGCCGTGCCTGGCACTGCAGGTGACACACGATAAATCTTTCCTTCCTCTTTGCCACCAACAGCTTGCCACTCAGCTTCGAGGGAAGAGTTTGGAGAAAAGCTCTTGGGCCTCCGGGATTCTTACTCGGAGCTATGTGTGTGTCCAGGCCTCCTTTTCAAATAAAAAAACAAAGCTCAGATCGGGATGTTGTGAGGATTAATTGAAAGGGAATAATAAGCTCTGATTTCCTTGGAGAGACAGCCAGTAAGCAGGGGATATTATTCCATCACCCGCATGCTTAGAGATCATCCCCCACCACTGGCATGAAAGGAATGTGTGGGCACTCCCACCCTGTCTGCAATAATCCCAGCTCAATTAAGCTCTTTCCTAAAGCAGCCTTTTCCTGCAGGACAGTGGGGACCAGAACTAGGCTCACAGAAAGTGTATGGTCTCCAGAGGAAGAAAAAGTACAGATTTCGTGGATCTCCTCAATGCTGGGGGGGGGGGGGGGGGGGTTTTTGTGGGGGGGGGGGGGGGGGGGGGGGGGGGGGGGGGGGGGGGGGGGGGGGGGGGGGGGGGGGGGGGGGGGGGGGGGGGGGGGGGGAGTGCTTTCTCTGTGGAGAATTCTCTGACACTTCATTGAAACAGAGACAGGGAGCTTCCCTTCCATCAGAAGGCATTAGTCAGAAGAGAAAATATACCTTAAAGCTACCTTCTTTTTGTTGTTGTGTTGGTGTTTCTGTTTCATTTTTTGTTTGGTTGTTGTTGTTTTTGGAGGCAAGGTTTCTCTGTGTAGCTCTGGCTGTCCTGGAAGCTCTGTAGACCAAGCTGGCCTTGAACTCACAGAGATCTGCCCTCCCAAGTGCTGGAACTATTGCTTCACCAGGACTCAGGTAATGTTTTGTTTTTGAAATGAAGGTCTCGTCTCATTATGTAGCTCAAAATTAGGATCCTCCAGCCTGACCTTCTGGAGTGCTAGGACCATAAGCCTGTGCTGCCACACCCAGAGTATCTTTTTAAAATGTAGACAAAGTATTTTACCTAACTTCTGATAGATTTAAAAATAAGAGAATCCCTAAATTCTTAAAAAACAAAACAAAAAACAGCAGAGGCTAGGGGCCTTTGAGATGGTTCAGCATAGAGTCACATGACCTGAGTTTGATCAAGAACTTACAAGGAACTGACTCCTACAGATTGTCCTCTGACCATCGAATATGTTCAATGGTCATACACATGCATGAATACACACACGCGCAAAAAGATAAATGTTTTTTTAAAAAACAGAATAGGATATAGCTCAGTGGCAGAGCATGTGTGAAGGCCTAGATTCAATTCCTAGTACCACAAAAAAAAATTATTTATACACACACACACACACACACACACACAATTAAAGTCACCATAATTCTAACACTGTAGAAGGCAACAGGGGTGAAACATCTTGAAATCAAAGGTTGATATGAACACCAGGCTAAGCCTGTTTACTATATCAATACACACTGCACCTGTGTGCATCTGGTACCTGCCGCTTCATCTTATATAACAAAGTATCTCAAGCCACAAGGAAAGCAAATCCTTTCAGAGCCACCACCTACTCTAAACAAAGTTGAACATTTTGCCAGATTTACTTCTGTTTGTTTTGACAGGGTCTCCTGTAGCCCCAGCTGGCCTTGAATTGGCTATGCAGCCAGGGACTGCCTTGGACTCCTGATCCTCCTGCTTCTACCTCTCAAATGTTGGGATTACAGATATGTGTCACCACAAGAGAACCCATTTTCTGTTTTAAAAGGGATAAAGCAATTATAATTAAAGTCCCCTCCTCCCCATTAAACCTCTATTGGTTCATTTCTCCCTTCTTCCTCTAAAATAAACTTTTTAGAATTTGGTATTTATGTTTCATCCCCAAAATCTTCTTATATTCAATACATTTCTGTGGCTCTACTAGGAACATAACATTGATTTGCATATTTCTCTCAGTGTTAAAGAACCTACTGCCTATGCCCTCCAGTTGCCTTTTCTGCTGTGTTACCAGGCTGTGTACAGGGGTGCACTTGTCTATGAGGGCTCCACCCAACACTAGTCACCCTCGCAGTCCCTGTTCAAGACTTAGAAGAAAGAGGATCAAGAGTTCAAGGTCATCCTCCCTACACAGAGTTTCAGGCAGGTCAAGAAGATGGATTTGTGGGTAAAGGACCTTCCTTGAAAGCTCTTAAGACATGAATTGGATCTTTAGCACCCATGTAAAAAGCCAGGTCCATGATTGTAATCCCAACTCTGGGGAGGTAGAAAACAGATGGGTCCCTAGGGCTCACTGGCTCCAGGTTCAGTCTCAAAAAAATGGTGAATGAGAAAAACAACAGTCAAGGTCAACCTCTATTCTTCACATGTAAGTGCACACAAAAACACAAGTACATTCACCCACATACATACAAACATGCACATACACACACACACACCTGTTTGCACACTTACAGAATACACAGAGGGTTATGTAGGCTCTAGGCAATTACCACCCATCTCACTTGGGAGACTGGACATCTATGGATTTTGCTAACTGTGGTCCTCCAAACAGAAATCACTCCAAGATGTACCGAAGAAGGATGGTGGGGACTAAGAGACCAAGGGTGACACTCCTGCTCTTAATGATACTAACTTTAACATCTGCCACTGTGGCCCTGACAACCCACCAGTTACCAGGCATGATGTGGGAGTGTCATATATCAATCTGTTGATTTCATTGGTTAATTATAATAAAGAAACTGCTTGGCCTTCATAGGTTAAAACATAGGTAGGAGGAGTAAACAGAACAGAATGCTGGGAGGAAGAGGAAGTGAGACAGAGGCCATGCTCCCCTCTCCCGGGCAGACTCCATGAAGCAAGCTGTCAGGTCAGACATGCTGAATCTTTCCCGGTAAGACTGATGCTACACAGATTATTAGAGATGGGTTGATCGGGATATGAGAATTAGCCTGTAAGGGCTAGAGTTAATGGGCCAAGCAGTGTTTAAAAGAATATAGTTTGTGTGTTGTTATTTCGGGGCATAAGCTAGCTGGCGGCCGGGGTGCTGGGGATGCGGCCGGGGTGCTGGGGACGCAGCCCCGCCGCGCCTAATACAACACAGGCACACAGGTGAGTTCAGCTTTTGAAATTATTTATAAAACTGACATTAAGAAGCACTGGCCATGGCTTTTTCCCCCCTTGGGAGGCAGATAACAGGAATGTTGTAATCTTTTTGTACACTAGGAAGACTTGTCACTCGAATTGGTTTAATAAAAAGCTGAACGGTCAATAGCTAGACAGGATTTGGGGGGCAGAGAGGACACTGAGAAGGAGAAATGAGACAGACATGGCATAGACAAAATGGCATAGAGGTAAAAGCCATGTGGTAGAATGTAGATTAATTTTTTTAAAGGGGTTAATTTGTATTATAAGAGCTCGTTATGAACAAGCCTAAGCTATCAGTCAAGATCTCATAGTTAATAAGACATCTCCATGTAGTTATCTGAGAGTTTGCAGGCAGGACAGAAAAAGTCCGACTGTCACACAGGAAGATCTCTATGAGTTCAGGCCAGCCTGATTCCTACAAAGTGAAACACTGTATACAAACAAACAAACAAACAAAAAACAAAACAACACAAAAGGAAATGGTGGAGAAGACTCTCAACATAAACCTCTGGATTTTAGGTGTATGTATATCCATATTTGAAATACATACCGCCCATACATGTACATACAAATCATCACACAAAGAATCCTCTGAAAACACAGGTGGCTGCAACCATATTAGAAGACACTCAAGTAAAGAGCCATAAACACTCCCTCCCTTGATGCTGATGCTCCTCCTCTTTGCAAAATTAACTGTATGTAAGTAGCATTCTATAATGACAGAGTATCAGCATGGAAAACCAAGTCACCAGGAGAATATAAACTGCCACTAGTTTTCAAACCTTTCTGTGCAGGTGGCAGGGCCATCTATACCAAAGTCTCTTCCATACCTTTCTTGCCAGCTCTAAAGTCAATCCAAAGCTCAGAGGACAAAGTAAAATCATCTTCAGCACCATGTTTCATGACTATGTATCTCAGACTACCCAGGTAGGAAGTTCTCCTAATTTCATTTGTTATTTAATGACTTGTTCGTTCCATCAGCCATGAGCGATCAGCAAACAACAGCCTGTTCACTTATCTACTCTGGTTTATTTGAGTCCTTGTAAATGTTCATGCCTGCAATAAAGAACTGGGACTCTTTTTGTCTAGAGACTGTTTTACAAACTTTCTACAAATGGATCTCTTCCTTGATAGTCAAGGTCACCTACCTGCCTGCCTGCCTGGCTTGCCAACGTCTCTCAGGAGCAAGTCTGCCTCCCTTGAATCACCTAAAAGTCTGCCTCTGAGGGTAAATGCATTTTTCAGCACTCATCCCAGTAACAAACGTGGCTCCAGGCTCTTACTAAACAAATAGATATTAGTTTCAGGGGCTACAATGCTAGCTCAGTTGGTAAAGTCATGCAAGTATGAGGACCCAAGTTCAGATCCCTAGCACCCATATAAAGACAAGTACAATAGCATATGTATGTTATGATCCCAGAACTGGGAAGGCAGAGACAGCAGCACCCCTAAGATTTGCTGGCCAGCCAGTCTAGGTGAATCTGTAAGCTCTAGGCAGTGAGAGATTCTGTCTCAAAAAATGAGGAGATGAACTGAGGAAACACACTGACTTTTGGCCCCTACACAAAAGTACACACACATGCATAGAAACCTGAACACATATATGCAGACATCAACATGAACATGTACATTTATCACATATGCAACACAAAATGCCAGGCAGGCTTGCTGGTGTGGTGTCTACTTGTGATCCAAATAATGGGAAAGTGGAGATGGTAGATCCCTGAGGATTGCTGGCTTTGGCAGCACAGCCTACTTGGTGAGTTCTAGACCAGAGAGGCACTGTCTTAAAAAATAAGGTAGACAGCACTGGAGAAATGACATTTAAGGTTGATCTCTGGCCTCTACGTGTATCCATACACATAGCATGTTGTACACTTGTATACAGTCACATAGCACACACATGCATACGTATTAGCTTCACGAATAGAAAAATGAGCCACCCATCAGGGCTGTTGGAACAGCACATCTCTCATGTGCACATGTTTCTGCATGCATGAACATCATAAGAAGAGACTACATGCACACCCGTTAGTGGGAGCTGGCTGCCTCTTGCTGCCAGGTACATGATTTGACTGCTATGCACCAAGGGCCTTTTTTTTTTTTATCATCTGCAGATAATACACTAACCTACAGAAGATTATCAATGCACATTTAACAGGACCAAAGAAACAATTAGTTCTGCAAAGTAAAATTGTTAATGGGACAGCCAAGCCATTCCAGGGTGAAAAATGAAGCATCAACTTGGCTAATCTGCATGAGCATCAGGACCTCCATGGGGGCCAGAAAAGTGCTCTGTAAAGGTCATGTGTGTAAACACGCTCTGTAGAGAATGAAAACAGTTGTTCTGGGCTCTCAGATAAATAGAATCCCCACTGTATGGCAAGAGCAACTGCCATGGGCATCTGCAGTCAACACAACAGCCTTTGTACACCTGGCCTCTCACTGAGGACTCTGGAGGGGTGGGGGTCAGCCAATCAGAAAGATCTAGGTCCCAGACACCTCTTGTATCTTACACAGTAAAGGCCACAGGCAAAGCCTCTGCGGGTTTTGGTTGCTTCCTAATAAACTAAGAGGATTGGTCCAAGTTTGCTAATTCCACAAAAAGAAAAAAAAAAAAAGAAAGAAAGAAAATTCACATCTACAGTACAATGTAGGAACTCCTATCATTCTTGGTTTGTTTTGTTTTGCCTTGCTTTTTTAAGCATTAATTAAGGTGTAGAACTGGGTAGAGGTCAGAGTAGATTGCTTGCCTAGCCTGTTCAGGGCCTGGAGTTCTAAGGAAGGGAAGAAAGAAGAAGGGGGAGGAAGGGAGAAGGGGAAGAGGATCATGATGAAGGAAGGAAAGAAAGGAAAGAAGGATTAAGGTAGCTCACAAAATACATCCCTCATCTAGAAGTACTCCACTGAAACACAATGTCTAAATAAGTATTAGAAGTTTTGAGTTGGAGACAGCAAGGGCATGAATGGGAGAGGTTAGAGGGAAAAACTGGAAAGGGGAAAATGATGACATATTATAATTTCAAAAATGAATTATAATTTATTTTTAAATATTTTTTAAAATAATTTATTTTTATTTTATGTGCACTGGTCTTTTGCCTATAGGTACATTTGTGTGAGGGTGTTAAAAGTCCTGTAACTGGGGGGCTGGAGAGATGGCTCAGTGGTTAAGAGCATTGCCTGCTCTTCCAAAGGTCCTGAGTTCAATTCCCGGCAACCACATGGTGGCTCACAACCATCTGGAATGAGGTCTGGTGCCCTCTTCTGGCCTGCAGACANGCTCACAACCATCTGGAATGAGGTCTGGTGCCCTCTTCTGGCCTGCAGACATACACACAGACAGAATATTGTATACATAATAAATAAATAAATTTAAAAAAAAAAGAAGTCTTTAAAAAAAAAAAAGTCCTGTAACGAATTACAGACAGGTGTGTGTGAGCTGCCATGTGGGTGTTGGGAACTGAACCCGAGTCTGAGCAACCAGCGCTCTCAACCACTGAGCCATCTCTCCAGCCCCCATAATTATTTTAACATAGAGATGGTTCATAGGTTAAGAGAATTTACTGCTCTTGCAGACTAGAGATCAGTTCCTAGCACCTACACAGCAGCTCACAATCACCTGTAACACCAATTCCAGGAAATTAATTCAGTGCTGGCTTTAGACCTCTGAGGGTACCAGGCACACACATGGCACACTTACATATATGTAGGCAAACATTCAAACATCCAAAAGTAAATCTTAATAAATAATAGCCACCATTGTCAACCTTAGCTACATTGAGAGTCTGTTTCAAAACAAAACAACTATCACCACTGATACCAGGAGACTGAGGCAGGAGGGTTACTCAAGGCCAACCTGAGCTAAAGAGTAAGGTCTTGTCTGGAGGAGGAGGAAAAACAAGATAGGATTGATGGAAATATCAAATTTATAGGAAAAAGGATATTTGAATACTGACTAGCTAGGTGATGGAAATTTAGGGGTGATAATGATAGTGTGGTTGTTTTCATTATTTTTAACATCCTGTTTTGGAGATATACAATGAACATATACAGCCAAATAAGATCTAATGATAGCAGGATTAATTAAGCCAACTTGAGGATAAGAAAGTTTGACTAGAATAAGGCGACTCTCCATGGGTGAATAAATAATGAAGCTGGTAGTGAGCACATAAGAACTTATTACACTCTGTTGCTCAGGTGTGTATTTAAAAAACTTTCATAATTAGAAATATAAGATAAGGGCCTGGTATAGGAGGCCCTTCTGTATTTGTGTTGCTTTTATTGGTTGAATAAAGAAACTGCCTTGGCCTTTTGATAGGGCAGCAGCTTAGGTAGGCGGGGAGACAAAATGGAATGCTGGGAAGAAGGGCAGAGTCAAGAATCTCCGGCCTGAGACAGACATAGGTTAGAATCTTGCCGGTACGCCACAGTCACGTGGTGATACACAGATTTAATAGAAATGGGTTAAACTAATATGGGAGAGTTAGCCAATAAGAGGCTAGAAATAATGGGCCAGGCAGGTTATTTCGGGGGTTAAGCTAGCCGGGCAGTGGGACACAGCCTGTGCCTCATACAACAAGGTGCTAGGGTATAGCTCTGTGGTAAAACCCTTGCCTAGCATGTGCAAATCTTCCATCACCAGCTCAAAAAATAATTAGAAATAAAGCAAAATTACTGTTGTGAGAAAATAAACCAGAGAGAGAAAGATTTGGATCCATGCTGTCCAAACGTAACACGCTTTTACTCCTTTGGCACGCTAAACTTCGGATGTGAAAGAAACCTCTAGACACACATGGAGGGCTTACAATCATAGGGAAATCTACATGGTGCCCCTGCCTTCAGCCTGGTGACGGACTGGCTTCAAGCAATATGCAAGTGGTATATCACACCAGGATTAGACTCGGTCTCCCGTGTAAACCAGGTCACTCAAGTACTCAAGTTCGAAGGAGTTGTTCTGAGGTTAGGAGGCTGTGTTCTGCCTTCTCCAGCACCTTCTGGACTTGTGTCAGGCCTGGACCTGAGTGGATAGCACTGCTTGGGCAGGATGCCCAGCTGAAGGGCAATTGGTAGTTGAAAGGGCAGGCAGGTGATTTCACCCACAGCCTGGTCTCAAGAACACTTAACAGAACACATACTTCATCCATAGCAGGGCTCGATTTGTCTGTAACACTTCTAGAAACTGGGGCTGGGGAGATAGCTCAGTGTGAGCTTGAGGACCTAAGTCTGATTGCCCAGAACCCACATTAAAGGGGGAAAAAAGGTAGCACGTGTTTGTAATCTCAGAACTAGTAAGATAGAGACAGAAGGATCATGGGGGCTCACTGGCCAGCCAGTATCACTGAATCAATGTGTGCCATGAAAAGTAGCCGGATGTAGAAAAGCATGCCTTTAATCCCAGCATTCAAGAGGCAATGGCAGGCAAATCTCTGCATAATGAATTCCAGGCTAGTCATAGTGAGAGTCTGTCTCAAAAAAAGGGTGGGGGAGGGGGGAAGACCCTGTCTACAATAAACAAAGTAGAGAGTAACTATGGAAGATACCTAACATTGACCTATGGCCTCCCACACATGGGAATATCCACCACATGCACACACGCACACACTCACGCATGCACCACATGCACAGAATTTAAGCAGTGAAAGCAAGGGTTATCCTGATTGTTCCCATCATATACCCCAAACCCAACAAAGTTGGCTAGCATGTGGTCAAGAGCGCCACAGATGTCTTAGAAATTCCTGATTATATGAACAGCTAGTATGAATCCAGAGTTAGAGGAAATGTCTCAAGGAAATGAATCACACTGGTAACGGTGATTACTGCTCTGGTGATTGACACAAGCCACCAGCCAGTCCAGGCATGTGAAAAACTCTCTCATGCTTTAAGACCTAGCAGGATAACTGCCAACAAAGTAGAACTGGTGTGGACTTGCTTTTCACCCTGTCCCACTTCACCTCTGCTTCTACAACAAGAGCCCCCAGCCTTCTAGTTACCTTAGCCAGGCTGAAGTCAAGGCCATGAGCAACAATGTTCTACCCTGCCAGGTAGGAGACCTTGGAGACACAGCTACCACCAAGAACCAGCTGAGAGTATGCCTACAGTTCAGTTCCAGAAGTTTGGGGTGGCAATGGGTTGCAAATATAACACCTGTTATTGGCTCTTCACAACTAGGCTACTAAATGTGGAAAGAGGTCTTCCCCTCACGGATTCTGTTCCTCAGAAGCGACTTTTATGCAGTATTGTTTCAGATAATCAGCATGAGCCACAAAGATACCACAGTGGGGCCAAAGAAACCAGGAGCATATGTTTAATAACCAAGGTGGCAAACTAGGGGTGTGGCTCAGTTAGCAAAATGCTTGCCTAACAGATACAAAGCCCTGGATTCTATCCCCAGCACCTCATAAACTGGGTATGAGAGTACATGACTGTAATTCCAGCACTGGGGAGGTGGAGGCAGGAAGATCAGAAGCTAGAGAGTATCTTTAGACAGCCTGGGCTACATGAGCCCCTGTCCCTAAAACAAATAAGGAAGGTGGTCACTTTTAAAGAAAAACAGCCCAGCTCTTCCGGTCGCAGGCGCTTCGGGAGCCGCCGATTACCGTCCAGCCATGGCCAAGTCCAAGAACCACACCACACACAACCAGTCCCGGAAATGGCACAGAAATGGCATCAAGAAACCCCGGTCACAAAGATATGAATCTCTCAAGGGGGTTGACCCCAAGTTCCTGAGGAACATGCACTTTGCCAAGAAGCACAACAAGAAAGGCCTGAAGAAGATGCAGGCAAATAATGCAAAGGCCATGAGTGCACGTGCGGAGGACATCAAGGCCCTGGTGAAGCCCCAGGTGGTGAAGCCCAAGGTGCCAAAGGATCCCACCCGCAAACTCACTCGTCTGGCTTTAATTGCTCACCCCAAGCTTGGGAAGCGGATTAGAAGCTACATGGCCAGGGGTCGTAGGCTCCAAAAAACAAAGCCCAAGGTTCAAGCCAAGGCAGAGGCCTCAGCTGCAGCTCAGGCTCCTAAAGGTGCCCAGGCCCCTGTGAAGGCCCCATAAAAAAGGTCACAGGTTGCCAACGTGAAGACAGATGGACTGGTGTGAACACCTACACAGTATTTGCAGATGTTCAGGACCTTATGCTGTTTTTACAAATAAACTTGAGGCAAGTTCTGTTAAAAAAAAAAAACAAAAAAAACAAAAAAAACAGCCCAAGTCTCACCCAGCAGGGATGCAGACACCATCACGTGCCTACTCTCTGCATGAGGCCAGGTGACTATGTCCAGATACCATCAGTCAGAACCTCATTCAGTCTAAGACACAAGATACCCAGGATCAAGAGTCCTTGCAATTCCCCAGGCTATCAGAGAATAAAACTGAGAACTGAGTGTCTCTCTCTCTTTTCTTTCTCTCTCTTTTCACTCTCCCTTTCCTTCTCCCTCTCCCTCTCCTCCCCCTCTCTCTCTCAGACAGGGTCTCCTTACATAGCCCTTGCTATCCTAGAACTCACTATGTATACCAGACTGGCCTCAGACTTATAGAGAGCTGCCTGTCTCTACAGCTTACGTACTGGGAGTGTAAAGGCCTGTGCCACAACACCTGGCCTAACAATGCTGTTTTCAGAGAGACCTTACCTAACGATACATACTGAGGGTTACGACTATGGCTCAGTGGTAGAGTAGTATCTACTGTGTACAAGAAACTTATTCCATCCCCATCACAACAGCAACAAGAAGACACATATTTAAATATTTATGGATACTGTGAGGCCATTTTCAAAATCCAGGGTTGGAGATAGAAATGTGGCTAGACTGGCATGAGCTGATAAAGTTGGGGGAACAGCACTGGGATTCACTGTTCTAATCTTGCATGTTTAAAATTTTTCCAAGGAAATTTTTTTCTAAATTATCTTCTAAAATACTGATGGCAATGCTGTCTGCCTTCAGGAGAGTCTTTCTTACTAGTTTAGTCTAGGCCTTCACAAAAAGGTGGAGAGGGGTTTGGTAACACATGCCTGTAATCTAAGCACTGGGGAGGCAGAGGCAGGAATATCTCCCCAAGTTCAGAGCCACCTTGACCTAGATACTGAGTTCCAGACCAGCAAGGGCTACACAGTGAGACCCTGTCAAAGACCAAAATAAATACATATAAATAAGTAAAAAGGAAAAAAGAAGACAGGGAAGGAAAGAGAAGAAAGAACAACCTCTTGCTCCTATGTTAGACACTGTCCATAAAACATAGGACTGGGAAAAAGACAAAGAAAGACATATCTGAGGCTCAGTGCAAAGAGTTCATTCAACAAGTTATCAAGTGAGCAGAGAAAACAAGCCATGTCAGTATGAGACCATTAAATCAGCCTTCTGGCAGAAACTGCAATTTCCAAACGTTCTGATGACAGCTAGATCAAACCCGCCAATATCTGACAGTAATAAATACAGTTATTTGGGGAAAAAAAAAAACAAGGAGTGACCTTCCAGTCCACTGAAATATGCCAAATAAGGCGAGCTGCAAGCAGGAGGAAATGGAAAAGAACAGCTAATATTTGGCAAGCTTCCCTTATGATCAACAAATTAAAATGTTAAGGAAGCAATTTGTTGAGAAAAGATATTTTTAAAAGGAGCTGAATCATTCAGGTTTGGCCCCGGATATGGTCAATTGGTGATTTTAAGTCTTATTTTTTTTTTAAGTTAATGTTTATAGCCTCCAGAAATGGCATTTAAGACATGGTGCAGTTAATCATAAACCTGTCTTCCTGCCATCTCAGGTGGTGAGGTGGGTGAAGGGAAGGCCGCCTGCAGCCTTCCCAGTCAGCTTGCAGTTCTGGCTCTCCAGGCAGCAAGAGTTAAAGGAAAACACAGCCCACAGTGGGAGTCCACTCTACTTCAATCATCAGTCATCTATCTAACCTGGTTTGAAAGTCTCAGAAATGCTGAATCTCACTTGCACAAAGTCCAAGTTCAGTGATAGGATAATCAGGATATGTGGGCCGGAGATCATTCTGATTAAAAAGCCATTCCCAGACCTGGTGTGGTGGGACATGCCTACAATCCCAACAAGAGGCAGAGGCAAGACTGAGTTTGAACCCAGCCTAGGCTACATAGTAAGAGCCTTTTTTTTTTTAAAGGGGTGGGTGGAAGGGTATCAGAGATTAAGAGCACTAGCTGGTCTTCCAGGACCCAAGTCAATTAATTCCCAGAAATCACACAATTGTTCACAACAGTCTGTAGCTTCAGTTCCAGAAGATCTAAGGCCTTCTTCTGACTTCTATAGGCACTAGGCATACATGTAGTATGCAGACATATGTGCAGGTAAAATACCTATACATGAGCAGAGCATGATTGCACTTGCCACTAATTCCTGGCCTTGGGAAGGAAAGGCAAGTGGGCTAGCCTCGTCTACATAGTGAGCTCCAGCTCAGCTCCAAGTCTACATTGTGAGACCTTGACCAAAAATAAATAAATAATAAAAATGGAAATAAATAAATGAAAGCAGACAGAAAGCTGAGAAAATGGCTAGTTTTGCAAGCGTGAGGACCTGAGATCAAATCCCTGATAGGGAGTCTCCTTCAGCCAATGACCTTTGAGAGGATGGACCAGGATGACTTGGCTTTGAGTACCAAAAACGTGAGCACCCACTCGCACACACACGCTCTCTCTCTCTCTCTCTCTCTCCCTCTCTCTCTCTCTCTCTCTCTCTCTCACCTGGATGCTGAAAATATTATCTCCCTTCTCAGGTCTTCGATGGGGTTGAAGACTAGAGAGTCATAGTTACTTTCCTCTTACGACTTAGCCAAGCCATTTCTAAAACAAGACTTAGACTCCTTAAGATAAAATAATTATTAAAACACTTAGCATATGTTTCTTCCTTAATATTGTTTATGCTGATTGTAATTCTAATTTTTATACTTGATATCTGTTCTTATTGTTTATAGTTATGTATTGGGTTTGGAACTCTCTTATTCAGACAAAAGGGGGAGGTGATAGGGAAACTCCTTCAGCCAATGGCCTTTGAGAGGCTGCACCAGGTTAGGCATGGCCTTGGGAACCAAAAAGGTGCATGCTTGCACACCCATTCTCTGTCTCTCTGTCTCTCTCTCTCTCTCTCTCCCACCTTGATGCTGGATTCAGTTCCTGTTTCCTGTTTTTACAGGACTGTGCCCCCCCTAAAATAAAGAACCCCTTTATTATACTCAATTCTGAGCCAGTGTGGGACTATTTTATTTGTGTTCACTTACAGATCCCCAGCTCTCACATAAAATTGGGCAAGGCAGCACATGCCTATAATTCCAGAGCTCAAGGGACAGAGAGAGACAAGTGGAGCTATGATACTAGCCACTAATCAGAAAGTGCCAAGTTCAGAAAGAGACCCTGTTTGAAAAAAATAAGGTAGTGATCAAGAAAGATACTGGATTCTGAGGCCTCCACATACATGCATACCCATACATGTACACATGTATGTAAACATGCATGAACAGGTATGCAGACATGCAGCACACATATACAACAAGCAAACAAAAATGTCACTCTCATTCTAAACACCAAAGTGTATCCTTGCCAAGGCTATGCTGTTTATGCCAAGTATGTACTCAGCACCTACTTACCTTGGTGCTGAGAACAAAGTCCTGATTTGAGGGGTAGGGTGGGGATGAGGGGCTAGCAGGTACCATGTGTTAAGGGAGGAATAGGAAAAGAGGAAGGTTTCATAAATGCTAGGACATGTGATAAGACACTAAAGAAGAGAAAGGAAGGAGAGAAAGGAGCCAGAAGGGGTGCAGATCTTTTTTTTTTTTTAATTGAGAATAGGAAAAAAAAGTTTCCGCCTCCTCCCAGCCTCCCATTTCCCTCCCCCTCCCCCCACTCTTCTCCCCCTCCCCCCACTCCTCTCCCCCTCCCTCTCCAATCCAAAGAGCAGTCAGGGTTCCCTGCCCTGTGGAAAGTCCAAGGTTCTCCCCCCTCCGTCAATGTCTAGGAAGGTGAATATCCAAACTGGCTAGGCTCCTACCAAGCCGGAACATGAAGTAGGATCAAAACCCCTTGGGGGTGCAGATCTTAAAAGAGTGGATCTAAGTGGAGACCTGAGAAAAGAAAAGACGACCAGCACACACCGAAGTTACCATCTCACTCAGAGTACCACCACTGCCCTGGAAAGTAGACAACAAAATGCCTGTGGCCACTTGCTTGTGATTGGCTGCACCAGCTTTACTCCCTCCTCAAGAAACACAGGCACTGCATTTCTCAGGCAGGCTCTCTGTGATTTGTGATTGCCCCTCCTCAGTAACAGCTGAAATAGTGGTCTCTCCCATGAGCAAATGCAGGGGCATCACCTGTTGTCCATCTAAGGTCTTCGATGCATGCTGTGATTTGGTCTTAGACTCACACAGTGCGATGGCTTCAGGGCCATCCAGAATGCACCCCTTGGTGGCTCTAATGTGAGCTTTTAGTTCCTTCAAAAACTGCTGGCACACAGTGGCCACCTGCCCATGGAAGACAACTGGGTATGAAGGGGTCATGTTCTTCAAAGACAACAACAGGAACCAACAAATCCAACTGCATTTCAGCCCTGGTAAAAAGTAAGGAAGGCCCTGTGTGGTTCCCAGTCCCTGCTAGAGATTGGTACTTTATTAACAGGCCCAGGAGAGTCACAGCTGCTACCTTGAGTGCCAAAATTGGGCCACTCTCAGAGAAAGAGGTCCACAGTGAATCTTGCAAGGACTTAGTGAATTTACTTCCTGTTGGTTTGCATTAGTCTGTTCTCATCTTAATAGCTGAGCTACTGTCTGTACAGAGCTGTGAGTGCAAGAGGCAGGGCACCCAAATCACATAAGAAGTGGTGGAGCCAGTAAGTGGAACAGGAATGCACAGTCTACTTACTAGACGGGTTTGCTAATGTTTTGAGCATAGGCAGCACCAGCTTTGATAGTCACACAGCATGTTCCCCAGCCTCAGTGTCCTATTAAATAAGAATGATAAACTGGAGGCATGGTTCAGTGTAGAGCACCTACCTAGAATCCCCCAGTGAGGGCCTGGAGGTGTCACTAAGTGGTCGAGCACCTGCCTAGAACCCCCAAGTGAGGAGACAGAAATGTGGCTCAGTGACAGAGTTTTTGCCTAGCATTCACAGGCTCTGGGTTTCATTATCATCATCACACACAAAAAGAACAAAAACAAAAAAGAAAGAAGTATTTTAAACGAAATAAGTAAAGTTGATTTCCACAAACCACCAGGAGGAAGCCATAAGAAAAGGAAGGACCCTCTTTGCATTTATGCAAAGCAATAAGACTAAGTCACTCAGCTAAATCCACTCATTTGGAAGTGACAACCTCACCCCTGTCAGACAAATTCTGTCCTTCCCCCTATGCCTAATTTATGGAAAGATAATTAATCCAAGTTGTCGTCTGGGGTACAATGGGGACAGGGTCTCACTCTGTAACCTAGAATCCTCAATCCCCCAACTGGGGATTCCAGTCTCAAAGGTTAAACTCCATCCTCTGGCTCTGCCTGATCCAAACCTCCCTGTGCTGATGTCAGAGGCAAACCACCCTCATTTTTCATGCCAGCCCCCATCATTCTCCATTATGGAAGAGCAATGAAAAGTCTTTCTGTGCGGAAACGTCTATTTGAGGTTGAAAAATCTATGAAAGCATGCATTAGTTCCTGAAGACAAAAATAAAAGTGATTCCCCTTTTACTTCTACAGAATTCCAAAAAGATGGCCATTTTATAAAATGCTGTGTCTCTAAAAGAAGCAAGGCCTTGTGAAGTGTCTTAGTTAGGGTTTCTATTGCTGCAACAAAACACTGTGACCAAAAAGCAAGGGGGGGGGGGGGGGCTTATTAGGCTCACACTTCAGCACTGCTGTTCATCCCTGAAGGAAGTCAGGACAGGAACTCAAATAGGGCAGGAACCTGGAGGCAGGAGCTGATGCAGAGGCCATGGAAGAGTGCTGCTTACTGGCTTGTTTCCTGTGGCTTGCTCAATCCACCTTCTTATAGAACCAAGGACCAGCAGCCCAGGGATGGCATCGCCCACCAGAGGCTGGGCCCTCCCCTGTGGATCACTAAATGAGAAAACGCCTTACAGCTGGATCTCACTGAGTCATTTCCTCAACTGAGGCTCCTTTCCTCTGCTGACTCTAGCTGTGTCAAACTGACACGAAATCAGTCAGTCCATGGGGTAAATGGGCTCCAGTTAGGCACAACCCACATTCAGATAAAGCAGTCACCTGACAGAGGTAGAAAACCAGGGTTTAGGTGAGTAAATTCTAGGTTGAAACATACAGGGCAGGATTACTACAAAAGATCATTACACAAGACAAAACCTGGGCACAGGGCTGGCAGGGACAGCTCAGTTGGTACAGTGTTTGCTGGGCAAGCATAAAAACCTGAGTGCCATCCTTTGAACCAGCAGCACCTGTAACATCAGCACAAAGGTGTGGGGAATGAAACAGTGGCTTGCTGGCCAGCCAATCTGGACAAATTGATGAGCTCAATGTTCAGTAAGAGATCTTGTCTCAGAAAAAAAAAAACATATAATCAATAACAATAATAATAATAATGTGGAGAAATAATCAAGAAAGACATCCAATATCAGCCTCTGATCTTCATGTGCATGTACTTACATACATGTATGCATGCACACACTCCAGGCAGGGGCTCAGAGACCTGAATCCATCAACTGTATGATCCAAAGCGCTTCATCCAAACAGAAACAGACTCTCAGCTGAGCAGAGCTTCAGAGACTGAAAATTATGGGAGTAAGGATGTTCTGGAGTAAGGACAGAGAAGTTGAGGTCACATTTAGGAGACTCTGTAAGACCTGCATGTGGCGAAGTGTGGAGGGGGCAGCAAGCAATAGAACAGCAGAAGAACTTGAAGGGGTCAGAGAGGCTGAGGCTGAAGGAAGTACAGCAGAACTTGAACATCAAGAAGGCAGCTTCTGCTTAAGGATGCTCAGAGACCCTGAGTGAAAAGCAAAGTCTGAAGCACCTGTGAAAGTCAGCAGGTAGCCTCAGTATGTATAAGGTGGTGGTACAATGGCACAAGCCATCAGTGTGAGCATCAGAATCAGAGGTCTAGATGATCTTAGCCTAAAGGAATGTATTGAAAGTCATTACCCTGGGGAGGAAGCCCTTCCTCCTGGGCTGAAGGAAACAGATTGGCTGCTGCCTGTCCTCACTGGGAGTCTATAACCTGAAAGTTTCTCTGCTATAAAAATAAAATTCATCCTCTGGTCATTGTCCTAGGAAAACCACCTCACTTTTCACACCCACCAGACTTCGAGACAGAATATTCCAAGCCCTGAGTTCACACTAGAAACATGAGGGTTGTAGATACAGTTCTGTTGGTAGCGTACTTATGTAGCATACATAAAGCTCTGGGTCCAATCTCCTGTACCGAACAAACTGGACATGGAAGTCCCATCACTTGGGAAGTGGAAGCAGGGGAATGTGAAGTTCTAAGTTGTTGTCCTGAACTATAACAAACACAGAGTTCAAAGCCACCCAGGGATATGAAACTGGAGAGATGGCTCAGCAGTTAAGAGCACATACCACTCTTGTGGATATCTAAGTTCAAATCCTAACACCCACGTCAGGCAGCTCACAACCACCTGTAACTCTAGCTCCAGGGAAATCTGATGTCTTTGACTCCCACAGGCATGCACCCTCACACACAATAGTAATAATAAACCTTAAAATATATTTTTAAAATTCTTGCTACTAGAAGAGGGTTTAAGGCTAAGTTGGAAAACATACACGAAGGAAATATTTATAGATAACTTTTATTTTAAAATAAAATACATTTAAATATTTATCGATAACTTTTAAAATGAAATACAAAAAGTTGGATAATGAAGCTGGGAAAGAGACTGGTGGGAAGTTTCTGTTCCTTGAGCAATTCCAGCTGTGATGACTATAGGGACCACATGGGAAAGTATTAATTCTGCCTTCTGTTTGGCTGTAAGGTCCCTCTCATCTGGAACCAACTTTCTCTCATCTATACCTGGGTGAACTTCACTTGGGCTACAAATGACAGGCTCGAGGCCACAGACCTCCAGTGAAACTGCCTGGGATTGCTGGGCCAAAAGTCCAGTCAGGAAGCCCAGGTGCACCCTAGCACCCAAACTTGTACTATAGGGAACTGCTGAGCCCATTCTGGGGAAGAACTGAGTTCTTTCCCCCTGAAAGCAGCACACTGAACTTTCTCGTTTGGCTTCTGAAATCCTCCCTGATCCAAAGTCTGTACAAGTATTTGCCATTTCCTCCAGTTTCCTGATCAAAGTGTGTTTCAGATGAATTCTCTGTGCTGCAATCAGCCAAGACGCCATTCTGTTTAAAATTACATGGCACTAAGGCTGGGGAGATAGACCAGTTGGAAAAGTGCTGGCTGAAAAAGCCTAAGGACATGGGTTCAAAGCTCAGGACCTATGTCAAGAGAAGGTGGGCACAGTAGGACATGCCTGTAATTCCAACTAATTCCAATGATGGGGAGAGGGAGAATAGAAAATACCTAGGGTTTGCTGGCGGCCAGTCTAGCTGAATTGGTGAGCTCCAAGCTCAGTGAGAGATCCTGTCTCAAAATATAAGGTGGAGAGAGACAGAGGAAGACACCCAACACTGACCTCTGGTCACACACACACACACACACACACACACACACACAGGGGCGGGGGATGGTGATTGATTGAGGAAAACACCCTGTTGACCTCTGCCACACACAGGTACACACATACACATAAACCATGACACAGGAGGAAAACCTGTCCCCTCTCCTAGAGCCTCTGGGAAAATGACTAGAAAGGATTAGTTAACTACAGAACAGCCCAAACTTGCTACCAAATAAAAACATCTATTTGGAAAACAACACTCAGAGTAGAATAAGCAAATCACAGGTCCCTAGAGCAGTTCTGTGACCCTGGCTGTCAGACACCAGGAGAAAGTCAACCTTGAGCTCATTAAGACAGTTCGGGGAAGTATCCTGCCAGTAGGATAGCCTACACACTCCTTGGTCAACTCCTTGCTTGTGCAAAACTACTGACAATTGATCTTATCTCTCCATTGAAGCACTTCCATAAATGGAAGTCTTGCTCCACACAAAAGAGACAAACTCCAAGCTAAATCCAATCTTCACAAAGGTCTAGATCAAGTAAATAAGAATGATTACAAGTCCGAAGCCACAGTAAGAACCAAGATTCCTGTTTAAGGACATCTTTCACCATTCAAATCCAAGAGCATATCCGCTTTGAAAATCCCTCTTTGGGGAAGGAAGAGCTCTCCTCCAAATATTTAAAGCCACAAGGTGCTGCTGCTAGGTGACTCACACTGACTTGCTCACTGAGCCAAGGAGGTGGAAGCAGCTCACACCCAGGAAGCTGGCTTAGACCTTTCAGGTACACTCTGGCAGGCTGGAAGCATAGCTCAATTGTTAGAGTAATGCTTGGGACACAGAAAGCACCTCAGATTGTGTCACCACACCTCTTCTATTCTTGCTGAGGTTATTGTTTTGTTGAGATAAAGCCTTACCGAGGTCTAGCCTACACTAGCTTCAAATTTACCATCCTCCTGCCTTAGCCTGAGTGCTGATAATACAAGCCTGTGTCACTGTCCCAAACCACTGACACTATTCTTTCTTAGCATAAGATCCCTCTCCTGGCAAGTTGCAATGCCATAGCATTTTTTCACTGAGATGGGTACTTCAGGCACTGCCCAGGTCTTGCTGAATCCTCAAAGTCAGTAGTTTAAACACCACTGTTTTAGAGGGGGGCAGGTAACTCAGTGGGCTGACAAATGAGGAACAAAGATTCTAATCCTAGGTTTGCACATGTGATTCAGTTGGTAGAGTGTTTGCCTACCATACAGGAAGCCCTGGGTTCGATCCCCATCACCATATAAACTGGACATAATAGCATAATTCTATACTCAGAAAGCAGAAGGATCAAGAGTTGAAGATCATCTTCAGCTACATACTGAACTTGAGATCAGCCTGCGATACATAAGAACCGGCTTGAAAAAAAAAAAATGGCCAGGCGGCAATGCATGCCTTTAATACCAGCAGCACTCAGGAGGCAGAGACAGGTGGATCTCTCTGAGTTTGAGGTCAGCCTGGTCAACAGAGTGAGTTCCAGAATAGTCCAGGCTACACAGAGAACCCTGGGGAAGGGAAGGGAAGGGACCTTTAATACCAGCAGCACTCAGGAGGCAGAGACAGGTGGATCTCTCTGAGTTTGAGGTCAGCCTGGTCAACAGAGTGAGTTCCAGAATAGTCCAGGCTACACAGAGAACCCTGGGGAAGGGAAGGGAAGG
>NW_026068163.1:605184-635900 GCF_014885135.2 Alexandromys fortis
GAAGGGAAGGGAAGGGAAGGGAAGGGAAGGGAAGGGAAGGGAAGGGAAGGGAAGGGAAGGGAAGGGAAGGGAAGGGAAGGGAAGGGAAGGGAAGGGATTCCTCCATAGCAGGAGCTCCATATACCACCAGTCAGGCTGGAAGGAGAATGGCTGATGGGCCCTGGGCAGGTCTAAGGGCAAGCCCTTTTGAAAACTACATGTTCCCAATCACTAGTACAGTAAACTTAGCACTATTCAGACAATCATAGGAGGAGGAGTTCCTCTGAAATCACTTTCCAAACAAGTATTTGTCTTTGGTGTTGGCCTGGCCTTGACCTTACTTCAGCCCTAGTGAGGCCAAGAGTAGAACCACAAGACACCTAGCACTAACCAAGAAACACTAACACACAGGATAGAAAACTTCACTGCATGTGGAGGAGCTGCCTGCAGAGCAGCCAAGCCTGGCCTGGCATACTTTGGAGCTCTCTTGTCTTCCTGCAGCCAAGTAGATGATTTGATCCTAACGGCTACTAACCTGGTGCTGCCTCCTAACACCTCCCTGCCATGCTTCCAGTTCCCTGTTGCCAGGTATTAGTGCCTTGGGAAGCAGAGCCTGAATCCTACAAGAACTGCACGCAGAGTAAAAGAGCTGGTTTAAACTGGCCTGGGAGATAGCCTGGGAACCTCCCTCTAGGCACTCAGGCCACTCCCTATAGCTCAACCTTCCACCCTGGATCAACTTACAAGATAAGGGAGGAGCCACTCCACTGAATACTGCCAACCAACCCTGGTAAAGGATCTAGTCCAGGGCTTATCAAACTCTAGTGTGTACATGAATCATCTGCTAATCTCATTTAAAAAAAAAAAGTAAAATGTGACTCAGTGGGTCGGGTAGGGCTCCAGAGTCTGAATTTTTAACAATCTCCCAACTCATATTGCTGGTTTACAGACTACTCTGGTAGCAGAAGTCTAGATTAAGACAGTGCCATCCAAAGAATTGCAACATAGTTGGGAGCTGAAGAGATGGCCCACTAGTTAAGAGCACATACTGCTCTTCCTAGCACACACATTAGGCTGTTTACAACTGCCTGTGACTACAGCTCCAGAGAATCTAATGCCTTTGGTCTTCACGGGCACCTGCACTTACATGCAAATACAGACAGATACACATGCACATAATTCAAAATTAAGGAAATCTTAAAAAATTAAGAGAAACACAATATGGCCCGAGATGTCATCTTCTATGTTCTGGCAGCCAGCCTCAAGGTCAATCTAGTTACCCACTTCTATTCCCTCTCCATTTTGACCACCAGGCCATGAGTCAGAGGGAGCAGGTCTCAGCCAAGAGGGAATTCTGGCTGTACTTAGTATCACCTTTAGATAAGAACAGATCGTGGGCTAGGGATATAGCTCAGTTGGTAGAGCACTTACCTAGCTGGCATCAAGTTCTAGGTTCCCTCCCAAGTACTGCAGAAACTAGGATACTAGGATGATACCCACATCTAGGCTAGATAGGCTACATGAGACTGCCTCAAAAAGAAAGGAAAAAAGGAAAATTTAAACATAAACGCACAAGAGATATTATTGGTCCCACTCTTGGAGTTTCTGGTGCCAGGAAATTGTGGCACTGCTTGCCATGGACTGCTTTTCTGGGTGGTATCACTATTCTAGAAAAGCAACTGGATATAAAAAAATAAATATATATAATTTAATATAATTAAATAAAAAATAAATAAAAAGGCTATTTATTAATATCCTTTAATTTATTTAATATAAATATTTAATTGTCTAGCAAAAAGAGATCCTAGTAAGTTTTAGGACCTGATAGTAAACCCAGGCCACAGGAACAAATAAAAGAATAAAAATCAGCTCTATTCTACCAGGGAAAGGGAGGCAGTAGATACATCAGTAGTAGAATGAATGAATCTTAATAATGTCAAAAATAATCTAAATTCTGAATTTCAGAATAAAACAGGCTGTGTACTGTTAAAATCCAAGATGGGAAAATTCAACTCTAATATCCTTACAAGAAAAGACCAAAAAGGAATGGTAAACAGGAGTCGCAGAATAAAAGATCAGAGGTCCTAACATAATTGCAGTGACATAAATGTGCACCAGTTTAAATGCACTAAGCAAAGAGCCTTAAGCTAGGTGTGACTAAAACCGGGAACTTTTTATCTGCAATAGGAACATTCAAAGTCAAAGCACACTGAAGGACTGAAAGCATGGAAGAGAATAGGTCGAAAGAGAAAAAAAAAGGTAATTCTAACATTAAACCAAATAGACTTGACAATGAAATTTCATCATCAAAGATGGAGTCACTCACACCAGAAACAGAAACAAAAGTAACACAAAAAGGATTCCAATCCTAAGTACTATCATAACATAATGTTATGGGGCCAATGAGACAGCTCAGTAGATTAAAGTGTCAATGCAAAGCCTGATGACCTGAGTTTGATGCCCGAAACTCACAGTAGAAAAGAGAGAACTGGCCAGGAAGTGGTGCACACTTTTAAGCCCAGCACTGCAGAGGCAGAGGCAGGAGAATCTCTGTGAGTTTAAGGCCAGTCTGGTCTACAAAGTCAGTTCCAGGACAGCCAGGGCTGTTACATAGAGAAGCTGTCTTGAAAAACAAAAACAAACAAACAAACAAACAAACAAAAAAAAAAACGGAGAGAATTGATTACCATAAATTGTTCTCTAACCTACACACATTTGCATGTCACTCAAAGTATGACACAGTGTGTGCACACACCGGCACACACATACACAGTAAAGTTTAAACTATGTGTCTACGTATATATTATATAAACATTTAAATATTAAAATATGTACATTATAATATAGAAATATATGTATATGTAACATATATAATCAAATGACAAAACTTTATGAACAAAATTATTCAAGTGATGAACACAAATCTACTGAATAAACTCCATGTATCATGAAAGTGTCATTTCACATGAGTGTATATACAAAGTTTTGTCTGTTCCAACCAAAATCACATCTTTTTGAGTATATATACTAATAAATAATCATAAAGATCCATGTATCAAAGCAGTCTCAGACAGCCCAGGGACTACATTCTCTGACCATATATAATAAAAATACATCAAGAACATAAGAGAAGCCATTAAGGAAAAATGTAAAGAAACTAGATTATATATGTTATTAAATAACCCATATGTCAAAGAAGAATAATAGAGAAATCACAACAAATATTAAATTTAAAAATGAAAGTGTATGCTACATGTCAAATTTTATGAGCAAGGCTAAAGTAACATTAGAGGGAATGTTATTGGCTTTGAACAGATTTATCTGAAAATAAGAATTCAAACTTAAAAAGTTGAGCCCTCAAAAGAATGTAATAAAAAGAAAATTAAGAGACAAGAGCGAAATAAAGGTGAAAACCTGGCCACACAAACACAAAATAGAAGACTAACAAGATCAAAAGCTAATTGTTCAAGATTAGTAAGAGAAGCGGGAAACTGGAGAGACGGCTGAGATGGTAAAGTCCTTGCCGTACAAGCATGAAGTCAGGTCACCCAATACCCATGTTCCCAGCTGGGCTCAGAAGGCAGTATGAATCGCAGCACTTGGGAATAGGGAGGTGAAGACAGGCAGATCCCAGAGATTCCCTGGCCAGTCACTCTAGCAAAAACAGAGAGCTCTAGGTTCAGTGAGAGACCCTGCCGAAAAATAAGGTGGAAAGCAATTGAGGAAGACAACTGATAGCAACATCTGGCCTCTGGCCTCTCTATATGTGTCAACACAAGTGAGCACATCTATGCATACATGTACATACTCATACTACAACACACATGTATACACACACAAAGCAAGATGGAAAAAGCAGCTAAGAAAGACACCTGATGTCCACCTTTGGCCTCCACCAGTACATGCACTCACGCACACAACACACACAGAGACATGCATATATACCACACACCATAAATAAACAAATGGATAAAAATAGTTACAGCTAAAAAGACAGTTACAGAATAAAGGCAATACTATGAAGAAATACATTAAATTCTAAGGCCTTGATGAGCTAGATAATTTCTAAAAATTATATAAAGTGTTGAAACTGAAACAACAGGAAACTTGATTAGGAAAGAGAGTTATCACACCTCTGGGTCAGCACTGATGGTGCTGCCAGTAAACTCTACCCAATCTAAGAATGCATAGTACACTCTACACACAAACCCTCCCAAAGCAGTTGAAGCCATTTATTGAAACCACTATAATCTCTCATCTAACTGGGTAAGGATAGGAAGATATTAGTCAACTTAAACTTTCAAAAACTGTCACTCAAATCCAACAGTAGCTTTAAAAAGGAAAAAGAGCCTATCCTAGGAAGTGAAATCAAGTAATATCATTTAACATATTCATGGACTAAGGCAAAAAAAATCCAATTGACAGGAAAAAAAATTTGCCAAGGGTCAACATCCATTTATGCTAATAACTCTCTGAAACTGGGAGAAAGGGGGTGAGGGCTGTTCCTTTGCAAGGTTAAAACTCTTTAAAAAAGATAACATATTTCTTTTAAGGCAAGTTTTTGTGCAATTGGGTCACTGAGGTTCAGGCCAACAGAACAAGGTACTCCAACATTAGGACTGGGAGCAAGGGACAAAAATAATTGCCAAATTCTGCATATGCTATTATCCCCCTGAAAAAGGCAACAAGCTATCTAGTAAAATTAGTAAAAGCTATCTTGTCTTACTCAGAATCAATGAGCAAAACCAATGGTTTCCCTTGACACTGTAATAATCACTTTGAAAATTGAGGTGGGGGGAATCACAATAACTACAAAAACTGTAAAGAACCAGCAGTTAATTTAGTTTGATCCCTAGTGGGCCAGTGTGTAAGGTTGTGGAACCTTTAATAGGTGGACCCTAGTGGGAAGTCATTAGGAACTGGGGTCCTGTTCCTGGGAAGGAATTAAGCACTTCTCTGGGACGCTGATTAGTTTGTTCCAGGAAAGAGGAGGGGGCAAACCCAGTCCCTGACCACTCTATGGCAACTTTTCTTACTATGTCATCTTGTCTCCCACATAGCCTACCTTTATATCATCTATCAGGAATTGACATAGCCATGGAAAGGCCTTTCATGAACTGGCACCATGTTGTTTGGACTTTCTGTCTCTAAAACTGTAAGCTAAATAAACCTTTGTTCTTGATAAAGCATCCAGCCTCTGGTATTTCATGATAGAAACAGAAAAATGGACTAATATATACACTCATAAGGACTTAGAAGATAACAAAGCAGTGCTCCAAATCAACAGAAAAAGATAGGTAAGAAATCAATGTCAACCTAAATTACAGGTTTAGCTGTAAAGGACAAATCTATATAGATACAAAGCTGGGAAGATAGCTTAGTAGGTTTTAAAAAAAAAAAAAATGGCCAAGGCCAGGTGTAGTGGCACACACCTTTGATCCCGAACTCAGGAGGAAGAGGTAGGCAGATCTCCCTGAGTTTGAGGCCAGCCTGGTCTACATAGAGAATTCTAGGACAGACAGGGCTACATAGAGACCTTGAGTCAACTACCTTCCTCCAAAAAAGAAAAAAATATTGGGTGTGGCAGTGCACGTCTGTAACCCTAGGTCGGGGAGTTAAAGACAGGATCCCAGGAGCTTGCTAACCAGCCAGTTTGACTGCTCCAGGTTTAGTGAGAGACCCTGTCTCATAAGCTAGAGAGCAATAGAACCAGTGTCAGTCTGCTGGCCACACACACACTTTATATGTTTACAGAAACAACTGCTTTGTGATCTTGAATTAAAAAACATTTCTTGGACAATTTTTGACTGAACTACCATTAATCAGGAGCACAGGAAACTGAAAGATCTGACCCCAGCAGAGTTATGCTTTCCTATGTCCTAGACGACACTACACAGGCAAATCAACAAAACAAATGAGAGAGTGGGGGACTAGGCTCAAAGCAAGGAAAATCAACAAATGTGGAAACACAAATCTGCAGGGAAACGGCAAACCACTAAAATAATAAAAAAAAAAAAAAAGAAAGAAAGAAAAATGAACAGGGGCCTAGAGAACTCCGTAAGAGTTCTGATCACTTGCTGCTCTTGCAGTGGATCTGAGTTTGATCCTAGAGCACACATCAAGTAGCTAACACCTGCCTGTAACTTCAGTTCCAGGGGAACTGACACTCTCTTCTGACCTCTGTAGGCACCCACACATATATACGGAGAAAATACATACATTCAAGCACATACATATACATATAAATAAAAATTGTTTTTAAAAAGTAGACAGGCTTGCTGGACAGTGGTGAGGCACACCTTTTATCCCAGAACTCTGGAGGCAGATGCAAGGATGCAAAGGCAAGCAAATCTCTGTAAGTTCAAGGACAGCCTGGTCTACAAAGCAAGTTCCAGACCTGTTGTTACACAGAGAAACCCTGTCTTGAACCCCACCCTCTCTCCCTCTCCTACCCCCCACCCCCGCCAAAAAAAAAAAGTGGACAGTCTTGAGTGAGTGCACACACTCTAACCCCAGTACTTGGAAGGTAGAGTAGATAGATCTCTGTGAGTTCCAGGTCAGCCTGGTCAACCTAGCAAGTTGGCCAGCTAGAAACCACATGGACTCTGTCTCAAAATTAAAAAAACAAAGAACAGAACTTATCCCCAATAAGGAACTCTGCATAGCTATCAAGTACAGATTGGGGTTTATCAAAAGTAGAAGCACCCTGGTGATCAGAAGAAAATGACAAATCACTAATGAACTGCTTTAAAAACATCAGAATGTCAATAAGGGAATAATCAACAAACAAACGTCGGTACAAAATACTACAAAGAAGGAATGGAGACAAGACATTCTCATTCATGAGTAAAGCTCTCCAGCCACTCAGGAGAACACTCCAGGACACTCCAGGGGATGCATGTAGAGTACTTGCTTAGCACAAATGATGTCATGGTTCACCCCCAAGACTTGAAAAAACAAAACAAACAAAAAAAACAACAAAAAGCAAGGTGGTAAACACCTAAAATCCAGTTGAAAGGCTGAAGCAGGGGGATTATGAATTCAAAGGCCAGCCTGAGCTACACAGCAAAACCAAATCAAAAGGAAAACTTAAAAAATGAAATAAGTCACGATGTATTACGGCCTGAGGCCCGGCTAACAGTTCATGTAGGGCAAAACAAGTGCACATGTACACGACATACACACCAAAACAATAGGAACTTGGTTTCTCATGCCCTCATGCAAAAATGGGACATTAAAATATTTGCCGTTTTACTTAAGGATCTTTAACATAATAAACCAAGTTCGAAATGATCCTGAACTTTCCAGATTACATGGAGCTCAGGTGCCAAGAGCCCCTTGTTTCTGTCCCTGCTTAAGATAAAGACTGAGAACCACATACACACATTCCCAACTAGAAACAGCCTTGGTATTTCACTAAAACTTACAGAACCTGCCAATTTCATTCACAATTTACACCAGCATCTAATTATACTGAACTGAATATTAACTGTTCTAATTGCTTAATGTTTTATTGGCTGGAGCTAAAGTACGGAAGGACAGCTGGCAAGGCAAATGGGATTCTGTTTGCCATTAGAAATGAGAGCTGGGGACACACGTCTCTCCCATACTCACATCTGCCACCCTGAGGACAGCATGTCTCCAGGGCACTCCTCTGGGTCCAAGCCAAGCCAAGGCCACCAGGAAAAACCTCCCAGGAATTGGATTTTAATTATGACATCTTGTTTCAGAGTGCTTTTTCCAGCCAGACACAGTGGCACACACTGTAATAGCAGCACTCTAGAGACAGAAGCGAGACTGTAGCTAGTTCAAAGCCAGTCTGATATACATAATGAGACCCTATCTCAAAAACAAAAAAGCTAGATATGGCAGTACACACCTACATCCCCAGTACTAGCAAGGCAAAGGCAGGAATGCTGAAACCTCAAGGTTATACTGAAGTACCAAGTTCTCCAGGTCAGAGGACTACATAGTGAGAACCTGTCTCAAAACAAAGCACCCAATAAAAACAAACAGCATGTTTTTCCAGGGATTTGGGGACTTAGTTCAGTGGTACTTACAGCACTTGCCCGCAAGGTCTTCAGATTCAAGAATAAAACCTGGCATGGTGGCATGTAACCTTAATCCCAGTACTCAGAAGGCAGAAACAGGTGAATTTTCATGAGTTCAAGGCCAGTTTGGTTGTGTAGCAAGTTCTAGGCTAGTCAGGGTTACATAGTGAGACCCTATCTCAAAAAAAAAAAAAAAAAAATGCTTTTTCCAGCTGTAGGAAATCAACACTCCAGCAGGAATGGTGAGGAAATGTTTTTTCCTACCACAGGTGACTACAGTAGTGGCTTAGTGGCTTTTTCAGTACCTTAGAACCACCAAGGACACAAGCACCTTCCACTGCACTACTCTGTGACTGTCACTATGGCTTGAAGTCCCCAAGACTGAGATGGTGGTAGATATCTGGGCAGCCTTTTCTCATACAGGCGAATCCAGACGCAGGGAGCAACTAGACCCCCACAGTCCCTGGGTGGTTATCAAGCCAAAACCAAAGACTCACACAAAAGCCAATCCAGCAAGGCTCAAGCTTGGCTCTAGCAGTGATTCTCAATCTGTAGGTTGTGACCCTTTGGGGGGTTAAGCATCCCTTTAAAAGGAGGTCACTTAAGACCACTGGAAAATACAGATATTTGCATTTTGATTCATAATAGTAGCAAAATCACAATTATGAAGTAGCAACGAAAATAATTTTATAGTTGGGGCTCACAACATGAGGAACCGTAAGAAGGCTAAGAACCACTGTTCTAGAGGGTAATGGGTATATGGGATGTAGGGGGATCCCTTGGTGGTGTGCTGAGAAGATGTGCAGGAAGAGGAAAAATATGTTCTCATTCCAAATCGTTCCCCAGCTGTTTCCACAAAATCAACTTGTGAGTAGGAGCAACTGGGGTTGGGGAGGAGATGCAGAAGGAGTCCAAGAGGGTTATGAGGAGGAAAATCAGGTCAGGATAGGGAACAGAGAGCAGGCCAGGTGTTAAATATGCACTATGGAAAGAGTCACAAAAGAAGCCCAAAAGTCACAGACTCAAGTTAAACACATCACAGGAGACTGCAACAACCCCTAAGAATATACCTAAGAAAGGTAAATACATACATTCACACAAAAACGTGTACACAGGAGCTAGAGAGAAAGCTGTCAATAAAGTGTGTGCAAGTGTAGGGGCCTGAGTTCAAAGCACCAAAGTAAAAGCTAGGCATGGAAACAAAGCCTTAAACCCAGTGCTGGGGAGGTAGCAAAGAATCCCTGAGGCTCACTGGCCAGCAGTCTAGTCACATTTATAATCCCAGCACTTGAGATGGAGATAGAAGGATCCTTGGTTACACAGTGAGTTTGAGATGAGAAGAACAGTCTTTATACCAAGTTGACAATGCAGAAAAAAGACAACTTTCAAAATTTCTTCAAGCCATGCTTCCAAAAGATATCTTTTTGTTTGTTTCTTTTAACAATTCTCAAAATGCTTTTTCAATTTTCTGCACTAACTCTTACAGTGATGGGAATGAAAACTCAGGGCCTCTTTCATGTTATGGCAGTGTTCTACCGCCAAGCAACTTCCCCCAACCCAAGGTAACTTTTTGAAAGTAGCTGTGCACCCTGTTATGTGTTCAAGAACCATTCTCCTCTCAATAACAAAAACCATGTAATGCATCCAGGCTGCTAGATGGGCCTAAGTGAAATTCCTGTCTCAGGCAGAGCTTGGAGATGGACAGGGCTCTTTCATGTTGAAGGGCCCACAGCAGGACACTTGGGGTATATAGCACCTAGAATGCCTGTCTAGTGTAGTCTTCTGAGAAGATGCCCTAAAGCAACTCCCTCTCAAAAATATAATACCGGGACTTGAGAGATGGCTCAGTGGTTAAGAGAACTGACTGTTCTTCCAGACATCCTGAGTTCAATTCCCAGCAACCACATGGTGGCTCACAACCACCTATAATAAGATCTGGTGCCAACTTCTGGCCTGCAGACAGAACATTGTAAACATAAATAAATAAAACTTAAAAAAAAAAACTAGGCAGCAAGGGCCACCTAGGTGCTGTACATACAGTCTACTTCCAGACACTTCCTGGAAGAAGGTGATAACAGATCATTCATCAAGCAGACAGCTGAGGTCTTCCACAAATACAGAAGGCCCCTTTAGGGACAGTTCAGCACCTCCCATCAGAGGGCAATTGGTATGAAGGAATCCTTAGAAAGAAAGAGCCCCTCTTTCTCATATTTCTCGCTCCTCTTTTTTCCTTTTTTCTTTTCTTTTTTTTTTTTTTAAGATGGTGTCTCATGTAGCTCAGGTTGGCTTCAAGTTCATCACATAGTCAGTCACAAAGAACCTTGAACTTCTGATCCTCCTGCTTCAATCTCCCTAGAGCTAGGTTTATAGGCCCGCACTATCATACCAGTTTATGCAGTGCTGGGGATGGAACCTAGGGCTTTGTGAATGCCAGACAAAAGGGGTTTTCTAAAGGCTGCAAATTCAGAGCTGTGGTTTAGGGTCCAACAGTTTCATTTCCATACCCTAGATCCCTGCACCTTGTCCTGCAAACAGTACCACAGGGACATTTTTTTTTACACTTGACTTCTGTCTTCTTTCCCTCATGCGGAAGTAATTTTCATGCCATCTCCCTTCTCCTTTAGCTGCCTTCACAATTCTGGAATCTTCAAGCACACTTGCACCATACCACCACCCTTATTTCCCAGGCAAACAGAATCCCAGAATGTCACCTTGGCTTCCTAGTTCCCTGCCACTTGCCTTTGGAGCTGTAATCCTTTATATCAACCTCATCCTAAAACAGACTCTCCTTTCTTGGACTGTCATCGCCTTTCTCTGCATGTCCAACAGTGGAGTTATCCCAAGGAGGCACCCAAGAAGCCGTAGCCAGTCAGGAAGCCCTGGTGCCTCTGCTGCGATGCCTGCCATCAAGTGTCTGTCCCGATACCTGGCAGGCGCAAATCCCCACCAGCACATACCTGATTTGCCACCAGGTATCATTATAATTAGTCACTGTAATTGAAGCTGAACACAATTAATTACATAATTTTTGAAGTGTTCAAGTTTAATTCCATTAGAATTACATCATGAAACCAGGGAATTACATAGGATTACCAACAAAAAGCAAATAGGGATGAATAAAAGGAACTCCAGGCTGACTCCCCACATGTCTGACTCACATCCAAGGCTGGAGCTCAGAGCCCATCACCACACCTGTTTCAAACAGGCCTGTGGCACACAGCCAGTTGGGTATCATAAGGACCTACCTCTGAAAGAATCCATAACTGCACCCCAAACACTGGGGGTCACAGGCCTCCTGGATGCTCAATGATAGTGTAGCATTGAAGACTATTCCTTCCAAGGAAGGATTGTCTCTCTAATAGTTGCCATTCCTCAACCTCAGCTTTTTAGGACCAAATGGCATGCTAGTAAAATGCCACGTATCTATCCCATTTCTGTCATGGCCTCACCCAAAATGGCAAGCCTGGGTACATTCAATCTGGGAAGGGCACTAGCGTAGGCCTTTTTCCTGGGTCTAGCCCTCCCCATATCTCCTGGAGACTATGGCACTGCCACACACACCCTCCCAGTTCAATTCCTTATTGCCTGTCCTTTCTTGCTGTGGTCTACCCTTCATATGGAGCTTCTGGAAAGGTATTTTGCAATGCAAATCTAAGCCTTCAACTATTCATTTTCAGTCAGTTGTTCCTCCAGGTCTTGGAAAACAGAAATACCTCCATGTGCTGTGCTAGATGCCCTGTTCCCTTTGTTCCCAGGACCCCAGATACCAACAAAGTGTCACTCACTGCTTTACCTGCTTTCTGTCTCACCCATAGGAATGTAGTTTCCTGAATGCCAACAATTCCTTGTGGTTCTAGAACACAGTCCAACCTAGCACTAAGAAACAGGATGTTCTGAATATTGACAAACCAAGCAGTTGAAGGAGGCAGGGATACTCGAGATCTCTCACCAGTAGAACAGGTGCTTACTTTATGTCAAAAAGATCTGAGGCAGTCAGACACAATGGAATATGTTCAGGAAGTGAGTGGAGGGCTGGACAGATGGATCAACTGGGGAAGTACTTATAAGCATGAGAGCCCAAGTCTGATCCCCAGAACCCACATAAAAAGCTGGGTGTGGTAAAGCACACCTGTAATCATCTGGGTGCTGAAGAGATGGAGACAAGAGGGTCCCTGAAGCTCACTAGGCCAGCCAACCCAGCCTACTTAATGAACACCAGCCAGTAAGAGACCCTGTCTCAAAAAACAAGGTGTATGGCCAGGTATAAGTGGCCCATGCCTTAAATCTCAGTACTCATGCAGCAGAGCCAGGCAGATCTCTTAAATTTGAGGCCAGGCTGGTCAACAGGAGTTCCAGGACAGTCAGAGCTACACAGGAAAACCCTGTCTCAGAACAAACAAACAAATAAAACAGTGTATGGCATCTAAGAAATGATAGCTAAGGCTATAATTTGGTCTCCACATGCACATATGTGCGTATACACCTGCAAACACTCGAGTGCTCACACACACACACACACAATGAGTGCAGGAACAGCCCAAGTAGCCTGTGGAAAATACAAGTTGATCCACAAACAAAACAACAAATTATTTCACTCAAACATGTTATTTCCAAAACCACACATCTTTGCATATTTTCTCTTTATTTTTTATGTTGTATTTTTTCTTTAATTTTATCATTTCATAACAAAACCATTGTCATCCTCCCCATCTCCATCAAGGTCCACAAGATGTATCACCAGGTAAAGGTGCTTGCTGTACAGTATGACAATCAGTTTTAAACCCTGGGACCCATGTAGCAGAAAAAAAGAACCAACTTCCAAAAATTATCCTCTTATCCCTACACATATGCTGTGCCCTGAACATTCTCCTATACGCATACACATACGAACAAGCAAGTGTAAAATATTTCATGTACATCAGCCATGCAAAATAATATTAATAATTTTCTGAGTCCAGAGTCATCAAAAAAGCTCAGTTTCCAACTAAGAAAAATAATATGTGCAGAGTGTCACTGTGACCAGGATGCTTCTCTGAGGACAGATGGCCACCCACACAGCTCTCAGAAAGTCAGTCATTGAACATCTACACACCGCCTTTCCCTCCTGCAAGCTAAAAATAGATCCCTTGTAGGGCGCTGTCCTGAGGCTATCAGAGGACTTGGGAGGCTCCAACACCACACTCAGCTCTAGCCCCAGCTAACACAAGGTTAAACACTCACTAACAGCACAATAGTACATGGTTCCCCAAACTCATCCAGCATAGCTGTATTGTGTACAAGTTATGAACAGATACACAGGTTGAGAACACAGGCAGGGGAGCTAGGAAAGAGGGCTCCTTTCAGCCAGCAGCTGAAGAAGTTTCAAGCAAGGGTGCAATATCTTAGGCAGTGCTTTTCTGTCAGCTAAAGAGGAAGCAGAAAGCACGCAAGCTATGAAGCTCCCAGCAACAATAAGTCTACCTGAGGTTGGGACATTAAGTCTCAGGCCAAGGAAAGGCCAGGTTCCACAAGGCAACCCAACCAGGCCCCATTTCACTCTCCAGCTACTTAGTAAACAAGACAACCAGAACATTTCTTAGGCAGCCTTTCTGAGTCCTCGAGACCTCCCTACACAGCTGAATTTATACAACTTTCACAGAGTTGTGTAGGGATACCATGGAATAAACTAAGGGCCTAGGCCATGACCTACTAGTGTTCACTGCCCAGGAAGTGGGGGCTGGCAATGGGGGAAAAAAAATTAACTCCCCTGCCCTATCACCAGTAGACATAAGCTGGTGACAGTTTATAAAGCCATCCTGTGAGCAGCCTGTCCTTTCCTTTCTCATTCCTTTTACCTGACATTGGAACCCCTATATCCAGAGCTGTAAAAGTTAAAGTGAGGAGGCATATCACAGTCAAACTAAATCTTGGGTTCAATCCCTAGCACTTCAAAAATAAGATCTACAAGTAAAGAAACCTTTACCCACTCCATCTCCAACAAAGATAGGCAGGTTTCTCCTCTCTCTCCCTCCTCCCCATCCTTCCCTCCCTCCTTCCCTTTTTCTGTCTCTCTGTCCTTGGTACTGGGGATTGAACCCTGGGCCTCCTACATGCTAGGCAAGAGCTGTACTGATGAACTACATCCTTAGCCCTAAATTTTACAGGATTCTCAAGCATTAATCAAAGTCCCAAAGACTTCAATCCATCTCCCTACTCAGCACCAACCTTTTGCCCAGACATTCAACACAGGAGTCCCCCAAACTCCTGAAATCCCAAAAGAAATGAAGTCTCAGCCGGGCCGTGGTGGCGCACGCCTTTAATCCCAGCACTCGGGAGGCAGAGGCAGGCGGATCTCTGTGAGTTCGAGACCAGCCTGGTCTACAAGAGCTAGTTCCAGGACAGGCTCCAAAACCACAGAGAAACCCTGTCTCGAAAAACCAAAAAAAAAAAAAAAAAAGAAATGAAGTCTCTTCCCCTTGCTGGCCCACTCCTTCCCTTCTGCCCCTACAGCAGCAGGTCATATCCACTACTGGGCCATCCTACTCCTCTCATATCCCACCTGCCACCCTTGCTTCCCCAAGTTCATGCAAATGCTTGCTTGTACAGCCAGACAATGATGTCACCACCACGGAAATATCCTAGGTAGTACTTTCTTGGACTAATGAAAAAACAGAGAAAGTGTGGGCTATGCAGACGGCTGCTCTGAACCAGGGCTGGCTGGGTACCAGGCCCATGAGAGTCCTTCTGGGGAATGGGCTGGTGCAACACATTCCTCTGGCCCAGACGCCCAAACCTGAGCACTTTTAACTCCAGGCTTGCTCTGATATGTGCTGGGTTCTGACTACTAGACAGTAAGTGCCTTTGCCACTCAGTGTGGAAAGTACCCTCCTTGTCAGGCTACAAGTAGACTTGACAACGAATCTCCAGCATAAAACTATTCTGTCCAAATCTATTTTTTAAGTGGATTTTTAGGGAGCTAAGGACATGGCTCAGTTGATGGTGCTTATCTAGCATGCATAAGGCCATGGGTTCTATCCCCAGCATGGCAGGATGGGGGTGGGGGGGATGATAAAACAAAAAACCCTACATGGATTTGAACCAACATGTGCAAAGAAGGAATAAATGGGAATGCAAATCAAGCATATCCCTTCAGCAGATTTCCAAGTAGAGCCATTTTAATAGACCAGTCCTACCTTTCATGATATTAAGAACCAGATTTCAGTTGGAATGTAGTTCAAAGGCAGAGTATTTGCCTAGCATGGGCAAGGCCCGGGGTTCAATCCTCGGTATCAAATGAAAAAAGAAAAAAGAAAAAAACAACTTTGCATTCTAAATTTAGCCAGTTAAGAGTCCCTAGCAGAGCACAGAAAGGCCAGCCCCTGAAGAGGCCACATCCCTCAGGCAGCACTTCCCAGCTGTGCACAGCCTAGGAGAGAGTGTGTCAGAAAGTACATGTAGAACAGATAGTGGACAGCAGGTGCCTGAGAAGTCAGGACAGTTGGATGCTGCCCCAGCTGCCATGTGGACCATTAGAGACACTGAAGGAGGAAGTCAGCAATTGGAAGGGAGCCCCAGAGACTCCCAGCCACCCCGTAACTGTTTTCCTGGGAAGCCCCCATCCCCCATACTTGGCCTTGCTTTTCCATTCCTCACCATTAGATTTCGTGACCTTCCAGCTGCCCCAGTCATGCTGTCAAAACCTCCTCCTTGCCATTCAGTCTGTTTCCTCCCAGATAGAGCCTGCCACTCCTCCAGGCGGGAAGGAATGCATGCAATCAGGTTGAACCCTCAGATGGGTGGCCAGAGGGAGCTTCACAGGAGAATGTCCACAGACAAGCATGATTCTGGGTTTGCTTCTGCTGGAATGAAGAAAGGTTTAGATGCATCGGAGACAGACATCCATCAGAAGTTCTGTCTGCCAGCTTGGGGGATGTGGTCTCCATTCCATGCCAGAGTAAGCTGCTGTGGGTGTTTATGGACAGGCACACCATGATGAAATCAATGGTTTGAGAAGATTCATCTGGCAGCCCAGTCTGTCATGGATTTCAACCTGCTCTGGATGGACAATTTTGAAACAAGTAAAGATTGTGAACTCGGGTGGCATGCGTAAAAAAAGGCAAGATTTCATTGGCAATAAACAACCCCGAACTGTGTGTGTGTGTGTGTGTGTGCACACGTGCGCAAAGATTTCAGTAAAGTATCAGCAAACTGTGGGATGACAGCATAATTACATACCAAACTGAAGCCATTTACAACAGTTGCAAACCACTTCTAACTCCCCTGACAGTGACCTTCAACCATGACTAGTAATCCTTCCTTTCCCAATCCCACGTTGTACTGACAATGGTGGACAAGGGAAAAACGAAAAGCAATTTGTTCCCTCTAGGATGGCCAACTTCAGGTGACACTGTGCCATATCCTGGTGGAGCTAGAAAAAGTACCCAGCCATGCCATGGATGCCCTGTGCTCAATGCAAAGGCGGTGGCAGACCACATCACCTGAAGTGCAAGGCACTCTTACAGCAGCCAGGCTTCCTGTCTGGCTCCAGGATTCCCACACTTGCCTACTGCGCAGAAACATGATCCCAACTTGAACCTGTCTCCCACTTGGCTGGCAGATATGAGAGCACGAGCTGTTGCGAAAGCAAGAGATTGAGGTAGGGCTGAAACAGCCAAGTCAGTAAGTGAGCATTCTAACACTAGTCTCAGCGAAGGCTACCATGGCCATCATTTTCTGTTCCAAAGCCTCAATGGTTGCGACACTGAAGGGAACTATAGCTCAGTTCAGAATTTAAGGTCTGTGCACCATGATGAAGTTTTTCCCCCACTGGAAAGATCTGAGCAGCATAGGCTGCTCTTGGTGAAGGTAGTCCATAGCAGTATAATATGGAATCACAAAGGTTCAAGTTTCTAGACTAACTAGCATGGTGAAAAACAGAAAGGAAAGAGCACAGCCTGGAGTTGAAGTACTGCCCTATAATCATGGCCCTAGGGAGGCAGGAGCAAGAAGATCATGAGTCTAAAGGCAACCCTGGCTATATAGCCAATTCCAGGTCAGCATGAAATCCTGTCTCAAAACATAAAATGGCTAGTTTGGCAATATAATGCTCAAGAAGCAGAGATAGAATAATCAAAACATAAAGAATAGATTAGGCCATCAAGATGGCTTAGCAGGTACAAAAACACTTGCCAGGCAAGCCTAAAGACCTGAGTCTGATCCCCAGAACCTACAGCTGAAAGGGAAAATGGACACCAGAAAGTTGTCCTCTACCTACCCACCCCCAAACATGCCATGGTACATACTTCACACAATAATAAACAATTTTTTTTTAATTTTAAAGAATATATTTATTTCACCAGTATCTGCCATGCTTTATGGAATGATCGAAGAAAATGATAATCAGAACAAAAGAATGTAGCTGTCTCAAAGGGGAAAAAAAAACCAAAATCCTTTCAAACCTCATCAATTAAAAAAACAAAATTGTAATATATAATCCCCTCAAGTAGTAATTTAAATTTTCATTTACATCTTATCTTCTAAGAATCTCAAAATAAAGTTCCACAAATACTTATTTAAAACACACAGTTGTCATAACACTGAAGATGACGGGTCTAGCATGGCAGGAGCAGGGCAAGAAATGACAGGCAGAGGTGACAGAGCTCTGGGCGGCCTCGCAAAGGCTAAGGGCGGCTCCACAGTGGCCCTTCCTTACACAACAGCCCCCAGGCCTAGCTGAGGTTTGCAGCTCCAAGCTCTTGAAAACAAGTTTGCCTTCCAGGCCCAGAGAGATGGTTTAGCCAATAAAGGCACTTACCACCAAGCCTGAGCACCTACTGTTCCAACTCTGGGGGCTACATGATAGAAAGAAAAAACTCACTTCCAAGTTGTCCTCTGAACTCACCTCTTACACCACACACACACACACACACACTCACTCACTCAAATAAATAAATGTAATTTTTAAAATAATAGTTTTCTTTCTGTATCATTTACTAACTTTAAAAAATCTCTCTCTCTCTCTCTCTCTCTCTCTCTCTCTCTCTCTCTCTCTCTCTGTATGTGTGTGTGTGGTAGGGGGTATATGAGCACCTATGTATGCAGGCACTTGACTGCAGAGGCCAGAGAGGGAAAGCAAGTGTCTCATTTATTGAGACGGGTCTCTCACTGAACTTGAAACTCATCTTTTGAGCTGGGCTGACTAGGGAGCTCTGGGGATCAGCCTATCTCCTCCCCCATAATCTGAACTTCCAGCCATGCTCCCCATAGTTGCTAAGAATTTAAACTAGGCTTCTTTTGCTTTCACAGCTAGTGCTCTTTCTCATTGAACCATCTCCCCAGCCCCATTTTACTAACTTTCATCAAATCATTTTTAACAGAGTAAACAGGCAGGAGGGAACATGGCAGTAAACCAAGTTCTCAGAGGTTCAAAGAATGAAGCAGTAATGGCCTTAAGGTGAGTTCACAGCTTCTGAATCCTTAAAACATCAAACTATGTTAGAAAACAAAAGCACAAGTTATTAGAGAGAAAGACCCAACTGAAAGAACACTACCTTGCTTACAGGAGGAAGGCAAGTGGAAAGAAGCTCCTGAGCTGTGGGTTAAGTTTAATCTTTTATTTTTTCAGACAGGATCTCACTTAGTCCAGGCTGCCCTCAAACTCTATGTATTCAAGGATGACCCTGAACTTCTGATCCTCCCTCATCAACCTCCCGGTCCTGAGATTTACAGGTGTGCACCATCTTACTGGGTGTGGAACCTAGAGCCTGGTGCTAGCAGGCACTCTACAACTGTACTACATCCTCAGCTCTGATTTTATTTTCTTCATATACCAGGTGGACAGGATCTGAGAGTCCCTTCCATCTAAAAAAAAAAAAAAAAAAGCTGTCAACACCCAAATACATTTTAATGAGAGTATGAACGGCATTCCGTTGCTCGACATTTTGCAATATTCACTTAAGAAAAGGCTAATTTATCCATTTGTTTCTCCCTTAACCAAACTTGGGATGCCTTGCAAGCAACCACAGACAATTTTTTTTATAATGTTAACTGCATTTCCTTATTGAGCAAGTACAGCCGGACAGAATGACTCTGCAGCCTCACTCAAGGTAATGTGAAAAAAGAAACACCTACTCGGAGTTCAGAGTTTAAACTCTGGTAATTTCCTTCAGCATTAACTGCACAAATCAAACACTTGAGCGCATCCTCGATTTCAAACAAGGGTGAATGAAGGCAGCAGGGGCTGTAGACTCTGGTGACTTAGAAAGGTGTGGCCTGCTTTCCCAGCCACTCGCTTCAAGGACACTAGAGTGGAAGAAAGCAGTTTTGCTCGACTTGAATCTCCTGCGCAGCTACTGCTTCCTTGTTCTGCAGTGTATCTTGCTGGTGGCCTCCTGTCTGATTACCTTTCCTCTCGTTAGAAAGACACCCCCTCCAACCCCACATCCTCTTACCCCACTTCCCATGGCCCAGGGCTCTATTAAACACAAAACTCCTGCCAAATGCCTGTGGCCTCCAACAGTAAAGAAAAAAAATACAGATGAAAATGAAGAAATTGATATACTTTATTTTTATTTACTATAACTTTTTTTCCAGTGCTAGAGAGGGAACCTTTTGATTTTCATACTAGGCAATCGATCTACCAGACATCCACAGCCCTAAAATTCTTTTGTTTGTCTGTTTTTCAAACTTACCATGTAGCCCTGTTTGATCTGGAGCTCACTATGCAGACCAGACTGGCCACAAACTCAGAGATCCACCTGCCTCAACCTGCGGAGTACTGAGATTAAAGGTGTATGCTACCATGCCAGGTATAGCCCTAAAAATCTTGAAGAGGTTTACAACAAACTAGACATCTTTCAGAAAGGTGTTCACTTCAGAATTTTTAATACGAACATGTATACCACAGCACTTTTTAGAACTGAAGAATTCTTGGTACAGCTGCACTGAGACCAACAGACCAACACAGGTTCTCTCAATGCCCAGGTCCCTTCTTGTAAGGACACTCCCTTCCCTGCCACACAATGCTCGTCTCACCAACTTTCTCAGAACCCAGCTTAAAAAGAGACAGGGCTTGCAGGGCAGTGATGGTGCACCCCATTAATCCTAGCACTTGGGAGGCAGAGGCAGGCAGATCTGTCAGTTCAAGGCCAGCCTGGTCTACAGAGCTAGTTCCAGGACAGCCTAGGCTTCACAAAGAAACCCTACCTTGGAAAAAGGAAGGAAGGAAGGAAGGAAGGAAGGAAGGAAGGAAGGAAGGAAGGAAGGAAGGAAGGAAGGAAGGAAGGAAGGAAGGAATCTGTGCTGGGCGATGGTGGCGCACGCCTTTAATCCCAGCACTCGGGAAGGCAGAAGCAGGTAGATCTTTGTGAGTTTGAGGCCAGCCTGGTCTACAAAAGCTAGTTCCAGAACAGGCTCCAAACGTACAGAGAAACCCTATCTCAAAAAAACAAACAAAAAAAAAGAATTTGTCAGGGATGAGTACAGTGGTTCATGTCTGTAATCTCAGTATTGGGATGGGTCAAGGCAGGAGGACTACTCTGAGTTTGAAACTGTCTTGTGCTACAGAGATATATTAATTAAAGAATTTTAAAAGTGGGACTCAAAGCAACTCAGGAAACATGAACAAGACCAACAACTCCGAACACTCCTTAGAAAATCCTAGTACACATACACACAGCAAAACCTAATTTGGAACATACAGAAAGTCAAAGTCGCCAGGTGGCTCTCAGAAGTATACCCTCAAAACCTGAAATAGGAAAAAGGCAAAAAGTTCAGGAGATCCTAGCACTGATGTGTTAGTGAAATACACCTCAGACCAAGTAAAAATTTTAAGGCTTTCAATGAAAAAGCCTTTCATTACATGTAGAATTTTTAGGCAAAGTAACTTGTCCCTGAACTCAAATCACCATCAAGTTATCATAAAATGTAAATCTATGTTTGGATCATGGATGAGCCAAGAGTAGTGACTGGTGCCCTTAATCCCAGCACTCAGCAAGCTGAGGCAAGTGGATTGCTGAGTTCAGGACAGCCAGGGCTAAGTAGACAGAGAGACCTTGTCTCTGAAAAACAAAAAACACCTCTTATCCAATTATTGCCTCTGAGATCTTTTTACCCTCAGACATGACTAGGATGTTCAGGTAAACAGCAGTTTGGGGCAAAAAGAGGCTTGTGGGCCTCTCTTCAAATATCACCAACAAAATGAATAACTAGCAGCAGCAAGTGTCCCTCCACTTGGCTACGGTCAGACTCCCACGAAAGAGTCCAAGAGCCCCACCTGTTTCCAATTAGATACCAGAATTGCTGGAGTGTTTAAACTGCATTTGCTTGCTACTTACACAAAACAAGTCTTCCAGGTTTTTTGAATGGTTAGAATATGTTAAAATAAGATTAAGGGTCTGGTTTAAACAATCAGAGGCAGGGGAATTTCAATTGAAACCAAAACTATCTCTCTGCGGCAGCAATAACCCAGAGCTTCAGACAAAACAAAAAGACGAGGTAGACACATTTCTGCCGCTGACAATGACTAATAAAAATCGGACCTTTCTTGGGAAGGGCATATATACTTTAAAGCAACGTATTAAATTTCAAATAAATTTAAAATAATTCTTATAGTCACTTACAATTCTATATAGCAGAATAACTTACTACAGTAACTTAACATTCATGTTATGCCCCAGTAAGATACGTGAAATTTTTGGAAACTATAAAAGGAACCAAGGTCAAGAACAGAGATTTTTCTTATGGTGACATTTCTCCTAAAGTAATATACAGATTGTCCCCTAACAAATCTATCTTTCCTTCATTTCACTATGGAATAGAGACTTGGACTTTTCTCTGGCCTTATTTTTCCTACAATCCCAGGAAAACCGTGACCATCAATGGAAAGCTCCCACACACACTGATAGTTTTCTCTTCTTTGACTGTCAACAGAAAAGGTACTTTTAAAACTAGCAAGTGTCTTGGGCTCAGTGGGGTTGAGCAGATGGCAGGTCCACTCAATGGATTAGGAGAGAAAAATTCTTGAATAGACTGAGTTGTCTGTTCCCATTTCCAAGTTAGACCTGAGTATTGATAGAAGACAGGCCAAAGGGCTTCAGTGCAACCAACCGCATCAAGAGTTACTGCATTATTTTATTCTTGCACTGACTTGTGCCTTAAAAAAAAGAAAAAAGAAAAAAAAAGGTTTCACCCAGGTAAAAGCTTTAAGCAACTGATAATAACCCTTCCCACACCCAGTCTCATAAGACACCTATATTAAAAGAACCAGGAAAAGAAAAAATAGGAGTGCCCTGCATCATTTGTTCATTCATTATCCTATCAAAGGCACTAAGGGAGGTATTTTAATTGAAATTATATACCTATTACAAGGAGCAGAGTTGGAGTGCTGGAAACACAACTCACACACACAAACACATGCACACACATATACAAATTCAAGCATGGCCATAAGAGGAAACAAAGAAAAGCAACCAGAAAATGGACTTCAGCAAAAACTGAACTGGTTTTTTAATTTGGGGAGAGAACAATTTTAAAGTTCACTTTTGCAGGGAAAACGCCCCAGACTGACGCAGTCACAGGCAGGCCCCATCCCCGAGATCCACTAATGTGAAAACAAGTTACAAGAGTTAAATATACCTCTTTTCAAACATGTATTTAAAAGATAAATTTATACAATAGTGTTTTTCTTAATTAAAAAAAATTTGGTTTTTACAAGTCTGGGACAGGATCAAAACTTGTTCAACTAGTCTTAGCAATGCTAGAGCACACTAATTTTGCACAGGACAAGCCTCAGTTGGTGATGAGAAAGGAAACAGTCCAGTTTTCAGAAACTCTCTTTAGCAGCAGACATCCACTCCAAGTCCCAAGGTGGTTTTAAGACCCAAGAAGAAGGGGCATAAGAACATAGCCCTCCAAGATGCTGAAGGGGTGCAGGGTCCTGCTGCATCTAGCCAAGACCTAACTGGATCCAGCTAAGATTTAGAGAAGGCTTTCAGTCAGTTGGATCTCAGTGATACCTAAAAAATTCTCACCCAAAATCTCCGACTCTCCATTAGTGAGAAAAGAGGACCCTCAACCAGATACCAACTCAAAAACCCTGGACCTAAGCTCCCAGATAAAGGAGCAGTCCAGAATCACACTTGATCTTTGGCATTCCAAGTTCAAGTAAGGCTTTCAAAGTTGCCTACTGGTGACATAGTTGAAACCACCTAAGGCCAAATCGTTATCTACCAAAAGCCAATAGTCTCTGTAACAACAACAGTGCTTAAACAAAGGGTTTTGTTTGTTGTTGTTGTTTTAAGGGCAACAGAAAGTTCTTTCGTGTTAACTACAAGTGAAACTTACAATGAAGTCCTGAGGTGAAACGTCCTCAAGATCCCCCAAGAAAGCTATTCAATGTATTGGGGGGCTGGAGAGGCTGCAAGAACAAACACCAAGTTCATAAAATCTATTAATTCTCAAGAAACCAAATCATTTTTCTGGCCTTCTTTGGTAATCCTTAATAAAGGAACTTTACTGATATTAAACTGGGATGTCACAAGAGGGTGGTGATAGCGAAAATTAAGGTTTGTTTCTTAAAATTCCACAACGGGTTTTACAGTAAGCACACGAATTAAATTATGGTAAAAGGGAGCTATTTTTACTAAAATAGGGTAGACCAATTAATCAAAAAATGCCATCCGGCTGTGTACATTACATTCAGGAATCTAATTTACACAATAGACACTATGGAGTAATCTATCTTAGTCAGTAAATACTCGAACTTCTTTAAGTTTTAATCTTATCAGAAGTACATATTTCACATAGTCTTCCTTAGTTAAGAGAGAAATGGGAGGAAATTTCATAACGAGTATGAGTCTGCCTTATCGTCCTCACGTAGGCAAGGGTAGAAAAAGCAAGCACAATTAAAGTTGTTTCACTCCACTTATTTATGTTTTAATCCAATCAGCTTCGTTTCCTGCAGGCCTACATATGGAGTTCGTTTGTTTCAGGCTCCTAAGGGTGCTGCGGGTGGGTTAGGAAAGTTCACTCAAGTTCAAGTTCAAGCACACTTCAGAGTTGGGAGCAAAGGCGGTTCCCTAGAGATGTTATGGAACATCTCTCTCACACACACACAATGCCGCTCAGGACCACAAAACTGTCCCCACTCCCCAGGGTCCCCAATGATCAAAGCTCTGCGGGCTCATTCGCCGCTCACCTTCAACTTGGCTCCGGCTACGCAAAACATCCACCTGGCTGATTCCCGGGGCCGTCCAGGAGCCGCGAACGCGGAGCTGGCACTAGCGGGGAGGGCCCCGAGGGCGAGAAGCCGGTTCAGGTGAGGGGTGGCAGGCAGGGTACCACCCTCTGGGCACGCAGGCAGCTCCGCGGAGAAATGGGAAGCCCCGGCACCATCCCCTCGAGGAGATGGGGAACGACAATCAGTCTTCACACAGTCCAGCGGGGCCCCCGGGGCTTTGCTTTCGAGAACCGGGCTGGAGAAGGCAGCTTGCAGAGGACCTGCCGCGCGCTCCATAGCTCCTGGGGCCCCTTAGCAGAGAGGACAGAATACACCCCTCCGCGAAAGAGAGTGAGGGGCTGGAGTGATGCAAGCGACGGGTCGGTGAGGCGAGGGAGCCCTGGAAGTCCCTGAGACGCACAGCTAAGTCTGTCTGCACCGATCAGTGATCCGGTAGGAAAAGCGCCCGAGATCGGGTCACGCAGGGGCCTGCACTCGGTAGAAAGTTGCAGCCTTCCTCCCTCCTCCGGGGCCGATCCCACACTCTGCGCGACCCACCGGCGTCCCCCGCCAGCCAAGTTTTCCCCTTCCAAAGCTTTCCCCCACAACCCCTTCCCAGGGAAGTCCCCCGGCGCAAAAAAAAAAGGGGGGGGGAACAGATCCAGCTCCGCAGTCACTTTCACGCAGCAGACACACAAAAGAGCGCGGGGCTTGCGGGTTGGCCCCGGGACGTAAACAAACGGGGTGGGGGAGGGACCCGCCACACCGGGAAGCCGGTCCCCTAGCCGGTCCACACCGGTTGACAATCCCTGACGGGAGTAGTGAAAAGAGGAATGGTGGCGGCTCTGCCCAAGGGGACCGACCGGGGAGCAGCCGGGAGCTCCAAGCCTCCCGCCGTCTCCACGACAAGGGGCCACCCGCCAGCCTGGCCGTCGCCGCCGCCGCCAGCCGCCGGTGGCCGATCTGACCCTCCCCCGGAGCCGGCGGCACCACAGCGCCACCAGCTCCAGCTCCGCCGCGCCGGCGGGGCAGTGGCGGCGGCGGCGGCGGTCCGCGACTCTCTCCTCCCGGAGACAGAGGAAAGAGAGAGACAGGCGCTTCACCCCCCACCAGCAACTCCCCACAAACTTTCCCCGGGAATACGCCGGGGCTGAGCCGGGGGGGAAAGGCAGGACGTGACTGGCGGGAGGGCGACGAGCGTCCCGCAGCTCCCCTGCTCGGCAAGCCCGCCACCCCTCCGGAGTCACCCCGTGGCGCGTCCCCCTCTTTAGCGCGCGCGAGTTCCCACTGAGCCCCCGGGGGGGGGAGAGACCGCCGCTCCCCCCTCCTTCCCACCGGGGTCCCACGACCACGACAGCGCGCGGGGTCGGCCACGACGGCGACGCTGGTGATGGCGATGACGGTGGGGAGGAAGACACCCTCCGGGGTTGAAGGGGGCAGACACCGGGGGGCAAAGATGTTGGTGGCGGCTGGCGGCTCCGGCGCCATCTTGGGCTGATCGATGAATTGAACAAAGAGGATCAATTTCTGATCAAGCCGAGTGATCAATGAGAGCCGGGGAGCCCGAGGGACTCGCCGCCGACTCGGCCCCGCTCTTCTCCCGGCACCCCCCTCCTGCCTTCCCCCGTCGCCTCAGCACCCCCGCCAGGGCCTGGCAGCCCGGAGTGTCACCCTCCTTCCTGAGGGAGGCCGCGACCGCCCGCAGCCCTCACCCCCCGGGCGCGAGGCCGAGCGCCGAGAAGCCTGACCTGCAGCTGCTGTAAATCAAAGCGCTTCCAATATTGAAACATCGATCCCACATTGGCCGCCATCTTGAGACATATTGAGACGGAGTGAGAGGCTGATAGAGAGGGGGCTGGAGTTCAGGAGCCGCCAGGAGGCAGCAGGCGGGCGGGCGCCAAAACCCGGCCTGGAGCCGGCCGCCGCCTCAGCCACCGCGGACGCGGACTCCTTCCTCACGGCGCCGCCGCCGCCGCCGCCGCCGCCGCCACCGCCGCCTCCGCCGCGGAGTCAGGAGCCTGAGGGTAACGCGGCGGCGGCGGCGGCCTTGGCGCGCGCGCGCCGCGCTCTCTCCCCACAGCCCGAGCGCGGGCATCCGGGGCCCTCGCGACCCCTCACCCTTTTTCCCGCGCGCCCCGCCGCGAGCCCCCCTCCCCGGCCGCGCGGCGACCCTGCGGCGGCCCGGCCTCGAGGGGGCGCTGCAGGGTCTCCACCGGGACCCTGACGCTCACCTAAAGGGAGCCTCCCCCTCCCCCCGAAAAGGTCGCGCGGTCGCTGGGGGGGGGGCTCGCCCTGGGGTGAAGTCCCCCGGCTTTCTCACGCGGGGACGGTGGGCTGCGCCGCTCGCGGCCGTGTGCGGGCGCAGCGCTCTTTGGCCCCGTGCATGCGGAGCGTGCCATGACCACCTGCAAAGCCCGCGACCCGGACCCACCGCCCGTCCCGCGCGCGTGTGCCGGGGATGACCTCACTCCGGTCCCCTGTGCGTTCCAGCTGGGGGACCTCCAGACCACATGGGTCACGACCAGTGTTTCACTTTCTTGGAAGTACAATTGTGTAGTGTTAAAGGGAGGGGTTGACCACCAGCCCTGGACCCTCCCGCGGCTGCTGTTGCTGTGCTCGCGTTCATGCCCCACACTCGGTGCGATCCCCAAATTGCACGGGAACACATCAGCAAGTGGCAGCAGGCTCCCCACCCTTCAGAGCCGCTCCAGCTTGGGCCGGGACCGGCAAAGTCTTAGAGTACAGCTCTGTCCCCAACCACGCTTCTGCGACACAATCCAAGAAACTTCCTCTGTGGTTCACTCAGCTCCGCGCCTCGTCTTTGCAGGCAGAAAGTTTGAAAGCGTGCGTTGGTTGCACTCAAAACGGAGCGCGTGTTCCCGAGTTTACAGAAATGCTCACTTTAAAACCGAGAGTCGGGGGAGGAAATTCTCTTTACGTTTCCTCTGGCCCCAAAGTACGCGTTTTAGGATCGTCATCTTTAATGGATTTATTCACACCAGCGAGTTTGCGTTTACAGTAGGGGTACAGTGTTTTCACTCTTCTGCGTCTCGTTGAACGTGTAATTAGTTAAGACAAATCCCCCAAATTCCTTAATCTTTAAAATTATATGTAAATAACGTGTGTATGGAACACAAAACATGACAGTAGAAAATAATTGCTCTCGGGGCCAAGTTTGAGGGTTTAGCGCTAATCGGTTGCGGTGAGATCGATATTTTTGGAGAAGGGGGCTGGAAGTGAAAGTCCCCCCCCCCCCNCCCCCCCCCGAGATTTAAAGAACGCAAGTGTCCCAGATCTTGCAACTGCCGCCCGAAGCGTCTCAGTCACGGAGCGGTCGAGACCCGGTTGCACCGGGCTTCCCAAGTCGCAGCCTCTGAGCCGCAGGAGCGCCACGAAGCAGGTGCGTGGGAGCGCGCGGGCGTCAGGGGGCGCAGAGCCAGCCTCCAGTCCGGATACCGTGACGCGGCGTCAGGAGGGACGCTGCGGATCTCGGGTGGCCGCAGGCTTGCCTGAGTCTTAGGCGCCGGAGCCGGAACGCGCGGGCGGCTGCTCTGCAGTTCCGATCGCGCCGCCCGGTAGAGGGCAGCGGCTCCCCGACACTCGGGTTCTCAGGGTCGTCCCCCCCCCCCCGCCCCCCGCCCCGTCACACTTGCCCACCCGGCTCCGCGTACTTGGCCACTCCCTGTTCGGGGTCCAAGCGGGAAGCAACTACAAGACCACCTTGAGCTACTTAGATCTTACCCTTTTTTTTCCCCTATCTTGCACTTTAGAGACCATCTATGCTTGTGCGGTGGCCGGCAAGAACGACAAAAATTGGCCTAAAGGCGGCTAAACAAAATGTGCGGGAGCCTTAAAACAAGCCAATTCCCTCTCGTGAGGAACGATCGGGGAAATGGTATGGATTTACCACAGATGTTCTCAATCTAATTATCGTGCCGATCCCCTGGGTTTGAACTTTAAAAACTGAAATATATATGACCTGTGTAATAGTCGGGAAATACATCTGGTTGGAATTCAGAGTTCTGAATCCATAGCAATATTTTAGATACAAGTTTGACGGGTATTAAATACAACTGTTCCGTTTCTAGTTATGTTTATATTTTTGCATGTTAACCTGGCTTACATTGGGTGACCCAGAGCTTAAACTTTATTTAAGTAAAATTTAAATTTCTCCTAACATAGTTTTTGAGTTATACAAACTTTTATAGCCCTCAGCCAAGAAAGGCGGGGGTGGGGGGGGGGGAGAATTAGGATGACTTCTCCAATGGCATAAAATGTTCTCATTTCAAAAGTTAAATCACTAATCAAAAATTATCTTGGGTGAATGAAGTAACAATGCAAAGACTTGTGAAAAGATTTTGAAGAGTGCATTTAAGATGTCCGGAACAAGAGGAGACATAAAAAGAAGAGCTTCGAGATGGTGGGGTGTCTCAGTGGGCAGAGCCATTGCTTCGAGACGGTGGGGTGTCTCAGTGGGCAGAGCCATTGCTGTGCCAGTCGGATGGCTTGAGTTCCAGTCCCAGAATCCACGAAAGTGTCCTCTGACCTCCACCCTCTAGCTGTGGCATGTGTGCCACTGCACACATCGTGCACACAAGCTCATCATACTCATAAGTAATAAATGAAATTTAATAAAGAACAAACGATAAGTAGTTCAAAGACTGGGTTTGTTTTTTCCCCCCCATTTCAGGTTGAGGTTCAGGCGAAGTATTGTAAAACCTGCACAGCCACTGGCATCTCAATACAGTGGCTTTACAAAGTTATGAACTGCTTAAAATATTTCAAAAATGGAAGGGTTTAAGAACTTCTGCCTCCATCGCCACCCACAAAGATAACACAATGAGTGATCAGATCTTTCCAGAACCCAGAATGAGAAAGGATGGCTCTGACCCAGGACCAAAAAATAAAATAAAATAAACCCAACATACAATTGATATGACTTTGAATGAGACATAAGAAAAACAATCCAAAGGCATTTGGTCATATTTTTTTTTTAATGTTTAGCTTCTCCCTTTAGGGGAAGAGACTCGCAGTTCCCAAGTGCATGACTAATCGCCACCCCAAGCTTTCCCCATTAAGCCCCCTGTCATCAAATGAGAAAACTGATCAAAATGATATCCATTCCTGGCACCTTTAAATCTGGCTTAGCAGCAAAAGGGCAACTACGTAAGTATTTGCAGGAACCCAGAAATTTCTCTGTCTCTTCTGGGGCTGTTTTTATTGTTACACAAAATGATAAAATAAAATAGGGGTAGCTAACATGGTGGCACACACCTGTCACCCCAGCAGGAGGCAAAGGTAGGAGAGCAAGAAATCCAGCACGATGCATCAGGAATTCGGGGCCAGCCTTGCTGATGAGACCCCGTCTCCAAAAACCAACAACAGCAAATAGTGATAGCAAGACTCCGTTGGGGTTGTGGTAACACTAAGGGATGTCAGAGAAAAGTGTAAGATACCCTGGGGAATTTACTCTTCCCTATTTCTCCTCATAGTGTGAACTCCCTCTTCTCCTGATAGCATCGGGTTTAGTTTGTAAAAACCTGTTAGGTGAATGTTGGCGAATGTATGGTTTCTGAAACCACCATCCAAGGGTAATACCTACTAAACGCATCCTCCCTAGGTGGTCCCAAGAAATGTTCTTCCTAAGAAAAACCAAGGAATAATCTGGAATATTTACCAAACTAAAATCCTAAGAATAAGAGGCAGGCAGATCTCCATGAGTTCAAGGCCAGCCTGGTCTACAAGAGCTAGTTCCAGGACAGGCTCCAAAAATACAGAGAAACCCTGTCTCAAAAAAAAAAAAAAAAAAAAGCTGTCAACACCCAAATACATTTTAATGAGAGTATGAACGGCATTCCGTTGCTCGACATTTTGCAATATTCACTTAAGAAAAGGCTAATTTATCCATTTGTTTCTCCCTTAACCAAACTTGGGATGCCTTGCAAGCAACCACAGACAATTTTTTTTATAATGTTAACTGCATTTCCTTATTGAGCAAGTACAGCCGGACAGAATGACTCTGCAGCCTCACTCAAGGTAATGTGAAAAAAGAAACACCTACTCGGAGTTCAGAGTTTAAACTCTGGTAATTTCCTTCAGCATTAACTGCACAAATCAAACACTTGAGCGCATCCTCGATTTCAAACAAGGGTGAATGAAGGCAGCAGGGGCTGTAGACTCTGGTGACTTAGAAAGGTGTGGCCTGCTTTCCCAGCCACTCGCTTCAAGGACACTAGAGTGGAAGAAAGCAGTTTTGCTCGACTTGAATCTCCTGCGCAGCTACTGCTTCCTTGTTCTGCAGTGTATCTTGCTGGTGGCCTCCTGTCTGATTACCTTTCCTCTCGTTAGAAAGACACCCCCTCCAACCCCACATCCTCTTACCCCACTTCCCATGGCCCAGGGCTCTATTAAACACAAAACTCCTGCCAAATGCCTGTGGCCTCCAACAGTAAAGAAAAAAAATACAGATGAAAATGAAGAAATTGATATAC
>NW_026068163.1:638235-648976 GCF_014885135.2 Alexandromys fortis
TTTATTTTTTTTTTAAAGATTTATTTATTTATTATGTATACAACATTCTTTCCATGTATGCTTGTATGCTAGAAGAGGGCACCAGATCTCATTACAGATGGTTGTGAGCCACCATGTGGTTGCTGGGAATTGAACTCAGGACCTTTGGAGGAGCAGGCAATGCTCTTAACCACTGAGCCATCTCTCCAGCCCCAGCTTTTTTTTTTTTAACCTTCTCTTCCTGTTCGTAAGATGTCCGTATATGTCATACTGCACATTGCCACCCTTGAGGACGCCCACTGATGTCACTGCTGAATCAACAGAAATTCACAGTGCACCTAGTCAGCAGCCTGAAAGGACTTGAAATGTGTAAAGTGCTAGATAAATATTATTATTATCTTCTTTAATGTCCAGTTCAAGTTCTGCACAAAGGCAGGACCTGTGCTGTTAATTCCTGTCCTTAACTCCTGAGTGGGATAAGCCATGTGTCCTCTATTCGCATTTTTATCTCAGTATTAATACCGCTTTGTTCTGTTTTGTAATTTTCGAGAGGGTCGTTCTGTGTAGTCCAGGTCCGCCTTAGACTCCTCCCCTGCAGAACTGGTACCTCTGAGATTACTGGTGTGAGCTACCATACTCGGTAGAGTCATGTGATCAACACTTCTGAGATGGAAGCAGGAGGACCCAAAGTTCAAGTCCACCCACGGTTTCATAGTCCAAGGACAACTTGACCTATACGTGACTCTGTCTTGAAATATATGTATGTGCATGGACATGTGCATGCACACACTCGTGTGTGTGTGTCTGTATGTGCCCATGTGTGTGTGTGTGTTGGGGCTGGAGAGATTCAGAGGGTAAAACTGGTCAAGTAAGAGGACCTGAGTTCAAATCCCCACCACCCATGTAAATTCTGAGTGGGCAGGGTAATCCACTTGTAATTCCCATGTAAAAGGCAGGGACAGGGGATCCCCAGAGCAAGCTAGAGAGCTAAACTGACCACTGTCTTGATGAACAAGGTGGTGACTGATTGAGGAAAAAAAAAAAACCTGACACCATCCTTGGCCATCTACATGAATGTGCACACACAGATGCAAACAGGCACACACACCAAACACATGCAAAATATACATATATAAATACACACACCAAACACATGCAAAAACATACAAATATCCATGTTTGGTTTTTTTTAAAAAAGTTGTTTTCCTGAAGCAAAGTGAAGCATTGTTCTACTCCCCACACTTTGTTTTATTTCTAATGACACAAATATGTTTCTATGTGTAGGCATGTACGCAAGTGTGCCGGTGCCTGCAGAAGCCAGAAGACAGCGTCAGATCCCCTGGAGCTGTTTGCACCTAACATAGGTGCTGTGAACAGAACTCGGGGTCCTTCGGGAGAGCAGCAAGCATCCTTAGCCATCGAGCCCTCTTCCCAGCCCCGTGTTTCTTTCCCACACACCCCTACAGTTCTACAGTTCGAATCAAATGATGACTTGTTTCTGTGAACTGTAATTGGATTTCCGTTGTCATGGGGCTGTTGGGTTGTGTATTATTTTTGTCCTGAGTAAGTGTGGTTTGTATGATTCTAAAGGCTTGCTCCCGCCGAGAACGGGAAAGCTGATCTCCCTCCTAAGGAGTTGAAAACTTTTTTTTTAATTCCCTCAAGCTCTATTCAGATAAAACGTTTGATCGACTGTCAGTTTTTGAAAGTCTGTATTATGTCGTTAGAACTTTAAGTAGCTAGACAGAATACAGCCAGACTCTCAGAAGATGTCAAAACTGTGGTGGGTTTTTTTGTTTGTTTCTGGAGACAAGGTCATATATATATATATATTCTCCCAGGCTAACTTGACACTCGCTATATAGCCAAGGATGAACTTGCTCTTCCCATCCTCCTACCCCCTCCCAGAATGCCGTGGCTACAGGTTTGTGCCCCTGTGCCTGGATTCATGAAGTACCGGGGTTCAAATCCAGGGCCTTCTACATGCCAGGCAAACATTCTACCCACCGAGGTAATCCTTTAGCCCCTGCCTGACATGTCATTTCTTAGACAGTAATTTAACTCTGACGCAGCAAAGGCGTGCATGATCCCATCATTACAGCAGACAATTGCAAACTGCAACGGAAAATCATGTCCTAATTTTGCCACTGAGTCACCGCCTTACTTGGCCTCGGGTTTCCTGTCTGTAAAATGGGAATAATTAACACTTTCTTGTAAAATTCTCCTGAGCCTCCAAGGAAAGATCCAACAAAGGCACCAAGTGAGGTTCTATTAGTACTAATTGAAGTAAGTGTGAAATACAGCAGTTGTCTGGGTGAAGGGGGAAATCCTCACCGTCAGGGCAGGTAAGCTACGGCAGATGCCGCAGCAATTGCAGAATCCAGGCTGATTGTTTTCTTTTTCGTTTGTTTTGATTTGTTTGTTTGAAGCATTTTTATGATTTATTGTGTGTGTGTGTGTGTGTGTGTGTGTGTGTGTGTGTGTGTGCTCACAGAGTCTCCAGAAGAGGGCATTGGATCCCCCTGGAGCTGGAGTTATAGGAAGTTGTGAGCTACTTAAGGTGGCTTCTGAGAACCAACTTCAGGTCCTGTCTATGAGATGCGCTCTCGACCATCGAGCCATCTCTCCAGTCCCTCCCATGTTCTTTAAAAAATGCTTTTGGAAGCAGGGCCGTGGTGGTACACACCTTTAATCCCAGCACTCGGGGAGGCAGAGGCAGGTGGATCTCTGTGATTTCAAGGCCAGCCTGGTCTACAAGAGCTAGTTCCAAGGCAGGCTCCAAAGCTAGAGAGAAACCCTGTCTCAGGAAAAAAAAAAAAAAAGTCTTTTGGGGATGGGGGTGGAAGAAACAGACAGGGATGTCACTAATCATTCTGGAAAAACTCAACCCTACTCACTCAGCACCACCTGGGGAGTAGAACATTGTGTCAGACACTGTAAGAGACTCACAAGGGGCAGAGAAGGTCTCCACCCCGGAGTTTAACAGTTTAGAGGCTTGAAGCTTATCCTGGGCTCAGCCAGCTCCAGGGCACCTGGGCTACTGAGACACTGGTGTGTGCCTTAGTGTTAGTGCTGATCTGAGCAAGTAGCTAAGACCCATCACTGCTTGCTTATTTATTTATTTATTTATTTATTTATTTATTTATTTATCTATTTATTTATTTATTTATCTATTTATTTATTTATTTTTGTGCGTTAGTTTTTTGCCTGCATGTCTGTATGAGGGTGTCAGGTCCCCTGGAACTGCTGTTTCAGATAGTTGTGAACTGACATATGGGGGCTGGGAATTGAACCCCGTGTCCTCTGGAAGAGCAGTCTGTGCTCTTAACAGATGAGCCATCTCTCCAGTCTCCGTATTCATTATTTTACATTTCCATTTGTGTGTTTACTTGTTTGTTTTGGGACACCTGGGATTGAACCCAGGACCTTGTGTGTGTTAGCAAATGCTCTACCACTGAGCCACACAGCCAGCCTGAGGGGTCCCTAGGCAGGGGCTCTACCACCAACACACACCCCAGTTCCTCACGGGGGGGGGGGGGCTCCTAGGCTGGTGTTTTACAGTGGAGCCACGTCCCTAGACCCTGACTGGGGAATTGCAGGAAGTCTCTATCACTAAGCCACATCCCAGGCTTTGAAACTCATTCTGGCTTGGGATGAGCAAAAGAATTCGAAAATGATGGGTTCTTGAGTAGGGTAGGATTTAAGGGCGGGGCGGGGGGGGGGGGCAGGTGGAGGATATTTGGGATCAGAAAAAGCATGCTCAGTGTGTCACAGACTAAATCCCCTAATGCAGGGGAGGAAAGCACAAGGGGCTGCTGAACTCGGAGCCAGGATGGTGAGGCGCAGATTGGAATCTTCAGACGTCAGCAAGGTGGGGACAGGCTAGAGATGCATCTCGTGAGAATCGGGGGGAGGGGGAGGAAGCTTGTCATTTTGGACAGAATACCACCATGCTGCCAGCCACGCAGGTCCTACCAAGTGCCGGTTTCCTAGACTGACAGGAGCCTTTACCTCATCTCTCCAGTCAGCATACCGGAGACAGCTGGCTAACAACACAACACGGTCAAATGCTCATCATTCATACAGTCAGTGGCCAGCAGGAAAATCAGTGAAAGGGGCTGGAGAGATGGCTCAGTGGGTCAGAACACAGTCTGATCTTGCAGAGGATCCAGGTTCGAGTCCCAGTACCCACAACTTCCTGTGACTCCAGCTCCAGGGAGATCTTATGCCTAGTTGCATATCACGGCCCTCGGGAGGCACAGACAGGGGGTTCCAGGGTGGCCAGAGCTACACAGTGAGGCAAAACAAACAAAAAGCCCAGCTAAGGCAAGGGATTGTCAAAGAGGCTTAGCAAGTAAAGATATTCGCAAACTTGCCACCAGGTCTAATGACCCAAGTTCAGTCCCTGGAACCAACGTGTTAGAAGGAGAGAACTGACACCAGCAAGGTGTCCTCTGACCTTCATGTGCACCCCGTGGTGAGTGTACAGGAGGGCACACACGCACAGGCACACACACGTTAAATACACAAACAAATAGCATCAGAAACTATCTAGACCTTATAAAACTGCAATCCGCACACATCTCCTTATTTTGTCTTTCTTCCCATCCACTGATATTTCAGTCCATTTTCTAGACTAGAAGATGGAGACCCAGCGTACTGAAAAAAAGAAAAAAATGGGGATTTTACTTCTCAGCAAGGGTCTCAGGGCTCTGTTTGATTGTGTATGTATGTATGTGTGTGTGTGTGTTCATATGGATTCGGGTGCACATGTGTGTTCATATGCACATGCACAGGTGTGTGCATTCACGGAGATAGGAAACCTCTCGAGTCTTTCAACAGGCACCATTCAACTTTTTAGGGCTCTCTTATTGCTCTGGATTCCTCTAAATAGGCTAGTCTAGTTGGCCAGGGAGCCCCAAGAACTCACCTTTCCCCACCCTCCCAGGGCAGGGATTCCAAGCCAGTGCCACCACACCCACAGACTTTTTACAGGGGTTCTGGGGGCGAGACTCGAGTCCGAATGTTTGCCAGGCAAGCGTTTTGCCGATTGAGCCATCTCCCCAGCCCAGTTTTCCAACCGTCTTTTAATGACATGATGTCAGCTGCCCTCTCCCAAGGTAGTTTTCTCAAACAACTGATGTATTTATTCGTGATTTATTCCTCCCACGAGTATTTATTGAGGGCCTACTTTGTGCTAGGTCAGCAGCCAGAACTAGGTGTGTGATCCTGAGCTCTCTGTCCCCAAGCATTCAGGGAAGACATTCCAAAGGGAGAAAGGACTTCCCCACCTCCTACCCCACCCTGGTCCTTTGGCTTGTCTTTGCTGGTTAGTAAATGCCTTGACTTCCCCAACATACATTCTTCAAGCCACAGAGCATTGTAATCCTTTGCTATGTTGGCAACATAACCACTTATTACCAGCGCGAGATGTGTTTTGGGTAGGTCTGACTTTGGCAAGGGGCTAGCCTCATATCCAACTTAAAGTCCTGTATCTCTGGGACTTTTTATTTGAGAAATTGGGGCCAAGGCCACAACCACATACAGAGAAGCAAAATTTCCTGCCTTTCTAATGTGATGTGAAATAAAGCAGATCCGTATCTGCAATTACTGCTGAGAGCCGGATCAGGCTGACGGCGTTGGTGCGCATGCGTGCGTGCGTGCACATGTGTGCGTGTGCGGGCATGTGTGTGCGTGTGTGTGTGCGTACGTGTGCTTTCTGGGAAGGTAGTAAAGCAAGGTGGTTGGGAATACGATAACTTCTGTGCTGAAAAGAGTTTAAAATATCCCTGGGGGTGGGGCAGCAAGACTGTACAGTGGGCAAAGGCGCTTACTGCCAAGCCTGATGACAGGAGTTCAATCCCCAAGACCCATGTGGTAAGAGAGATTCAGTGCCCACCAGTTGTCCACACACATACTGTGGTGTCCACACACACACACACACACACACACACACACATACACACACACTCTAAATGTAATTTTTAAAATGTTTTTAATTTCCCTGGGGAGATGATTCAATCAGCTAAGTGTTTGCCATACAAGCACTAGGAGCTGAGTGCAATGCCCAGGACCCAGGTAAGAAACCTAGATCAGGAGGCACAGGGCACCCATGATCCCAGCACTTGGGAGGCAGTCACAGGAGGATCCCTCCCTAGGGCTTGCTACCCAGCGAGGCTAGCTGAATGAGAGAGCTTCAGGTTCTAGGAAGACCTCCAGCCTCCACAGACACACAAACACATACACACACACATACAGAAAATATAGGTTTTTTTTTAATTTCCCTGGAGGAACATCAGCTATGTTTGAGGTTATGCGCCATGCACAAGAGAATAATACCGGGCTGAGGCAAAAGTCCCCTAAAGAGCAGCCCTATAAAGGTGTGTTACTATGGCCAGCAGACACACACTCGGGATTTCAAAGGAGTGGAACCCCGCCGTGTGTGGTGTCTGTCTTCTACTTTCTTCCCCTTGGTAACTTCTGAGCACCCCTCCCCCACACACACACAATAAAACATTTATGAAACTCTCGCAGCAGAGAGTTAGGAATAGAGCCACGTGGGACATCCTGAGATGGGAAGTCACAAGTTCGGAAAGAGTCCTCTCTCTGCCCATAAAAACACCTAATCCCGCCTTGATTAGACACTGAGTCTAATCAAGTGTGTCTCCAGGCATTGCAAGCAGGTTTTCTAGGCAGGAAGAAGGGTGAAGTCTTTGCCTCTTTTACAGGGGTGAAGGCTGAGGTTCAGGGAGGCTTGGCAGAGTTGGAGATGAACGCCACGGCCTAGTGTCTAGTTTGTGAGCACTCTATCATTGAGACACATCCCCCTCCCCCAGCCCCTAGGCCAGGGTTTTCCGTAGGACTCAGCCCTTGTCCACCCCGTCCTGGCTGGTCAGAACCTACAAGGGTGTCCGAAAGAGCGTCTCTCTTCCACCCCTGCAGGTAACCCCGGGTATTGCTGGTCCAGGGAGGACCTTAGGTCTTACCTTGCAGCAGCCGGCTTGCCAGCAACCCTTGGCACTGGAGTTCTTGTCTGCAGACATCTTTCTGTGGTGGTGGAGGCTCCAGACACCCTGGTCCAGGGCATCTATCATAAAAAGGAATAACTTGACCTTGATCTTGGATGAATCATTGATTGCAGAGACGACGAGGAGAGTCAAAAGTCCCCCTTAAGTACAGCAGGGCCGGTAGTTTGGCAATCTAAGCGCCTGGGAGAGGGTGTGTTTCCCTAGTCATCATTGGGAATCTTAGTAATTGCCCAGGCTTCTTACTTCTTCACTGGAGGGGAGTCTGGTGTAATGGACTGTCTGGAGTGGGGGAGGTATCTGATTAACTAGTCTACTCTGGCTTCCACATTGGGAAGGGAGGGGTCGCTCTGAGAGTCTAAGGCGGGTAGTTTAGGGAACCAATTGGAACTAATTTCAAACGAGTTATCTCGGCTTTTCTCATTCCTAAATTTAATACCGGCCCGTGAGTGGGCGGCAGGATCAGTTTACACAAGCTCCAGTTGATCAGATCACAAGTTTTATTACCAACCGAGTCAGACCAGGCAGCAAGATTTGATTCTCTTTACTTCTGGAATGCTCTGTTTTACTAGTGAGCTCCCCCCACCCCCACCCCCAACTTGTATGCTCTTTAAAAAAAAAGAAGAGGGGAGGTGATCTCAAATCCCCCTACTTGTCATCTGTTGTAGCTTGATTTATTTAAGATTCATTTGTTTCAAACAAATCCTGCCCCAGTTTCTCCCAAGGTCGCCTCTTCCCCTGAAGTCCTTGGAGCGGTGTGTTTGACACCAGCTCAAAAAATCTTGTAGCTTCTCGCCTTTCCGCTCCCAGAGGAATCTGTTATTCAGCACTTCAAAGCCCAGGGCTTGTTTGCACCTCTTGTTTCAAACAATAGACCAAATTTCCTGTCACTGCCTCTCTTCAAAATCTGCCTACCCTGTGCTCTCTGGAACGATCCCGGCTGGGCTGCCTCTGCCACAGATGAAGCAGAAGGAGTCCTACACTCTTCCAGCCTGGGTCTCAGAGGCCTGAGGGGTCAAAGGGACAGACAACAGCTAGGTATGCTCATTTGTAAACCATACAGTCAGGGCAGCGTTTTCACAGAGCAACTTTGGATCGGTTACTTAACCTGTCTGACTCACTGTGTCCTAGCAGAGTAAAACTTGCTCATCCCGTAGTGATGGTGTGGAGAATGAGACGGAATGATGAGGGTCTAAGAACAGCTTCTGGGGACGGAGAGGTGGCTCAGCGGTTAAGAGCACTTGACGTTCCTCCAGGAGGCCCTGTTTCAATTCCCAGCGCCCTTATCGGTGACTCACAAAGGTCTGTAACTCCAGTCCCAGGAGAATCCAATGCCTTGTCCTAGCCTTTCAGGGACACAACGCAAACATGGTGAATAAACATATATGCAGGCAAAACACCCATATGCATAAGGAAAAAATATATAACATGTTTTGTTTTGGTTTTGAGAAAGGGTCTCTCTGGCTGGCCTGGAACTAGCTATGTAGACCAAGTAGGCCTTGAACTCACAGCCTGCCTCTGCTTCACCATCACTAGCATTAAGTATATGTGCCATCACACCCGGAGAGTGTGAAAGAAAAGGAGAGGGTGCCATGTTTGTGGCTTAGTTGGTTGAGTGCTTGCCTAGCAAGCACTGAGACTTGGGTTCCATCTACAACATTTCAGTAATCCCAGCATCCAGAGGTGGGGACGATCAAGAGTTCAGGTCAAGTTTGGCTGGGTGGTGGTGGTGCATGCCTTCAATCCCAGCACACAGAAGGCAGAGGCAGGCAGATCGCTGAGTCTGAGGTCTGCCTGGTTTATAGAGTGAGTTCCAGGACAAAAACAGAGATTATGGTGGGGGTGAGGGAGAGTTCAGGGTCAGGAGCTGAAGACACGGCTAAGCAGTTAAGTACACTTTTCTCTGGCAGAGGATCTGAGTTTAGTTCCTAGTACCCTTGTGAGACTGCTCATGGTGACTTATACGTCGGCTCCTGGAGATCCCATACTCTCTTCCAGTCTTCGCAGGCACCTGCGCTTATGTGCACCTGCTTGCAAACATGCATGCATACATAGATTTTTAAAATTAATTTTAAAAAAAGTTTGAGGTCATGCGTCTTATACAGAGAGTTTAAGAGCAGCCTGAACTACATGATACCCTGCCAAAAATTTAGAAAAAGAAAAAAAAAAAAAGCCAGTCACGACTGCATTCATTCATTCATTCATTCATTCAGCCCCTGGCTACATGGCCTTGTTCTGTGTCCTGTTCACAGTGCTCAGACTCTGTACCTTGTACCTCTGCTTCCTTATGATTATCGGAAGGACCCTGTGGAAACTTGGTCAGAATTAATTGACACTGACTACCCTGAAAGCTGACTTTGAACTCTGAGAAAGACTCAGAAACCTCGATCCTCCTGCCCCCGCCTCCCAAGTGCCGAGATTACAAGCGAGGGCCACACCACACCTGGCTCTCAGTCAGTTTTGGTTTTGCTTTTTCTCATTCCTTGTTCCAGAAGGGATCTTTGACCACACCCTTCCTTCACTGTCTCTGCTCAGTCAGTGTCTCGGATTCTTCTCATAGCATTAGGTCATCTGGCTCGCTAGGCCAGATGTGTCCTATAATGGTCATAGTTCATATATTTGTTTTGTTTTTGAGACAAGGTCTTGTGATGTACAGCCCAGGCTAGTCTGGAACTCTCCGTTCTCCTACCTAGAATCCCCCAGTGAGGGGCTGGGGGTGTAGCTGAGAGAAAAAAAAACGCTTGCTTAATGTATGTGAGGCCCTAGGTTCCATCCTGCAGAACACAAAGACAGGAGAAAAAGTTGCCTGCTGGGTAAAGCAGTGTTCAGGTCCATCCCCACCTCTCCCAACTCACTCACAAATAAGGATCAGTGGCCCTGAAATGACCACTGCCTTCAGGGTCTGTGTTGAAACCAAAACAAGCCTGCAGGCTTTTTATACTCAGGGGGATTTGCTGGTGAACCAGTTCTGTTACCACCTTCATGGAAAAGCATTTTCAGGTCATAGGTAATTTTCAGTCTGGCTAGAGGCTCTGAGTCAAGGTCCCTTTCACATCCTGTAAGTTGGGAGTGAATCACGTTGCTTCAGGTGGACTTCCCGGACACTCTTGCTTCCTTGTTTGTGAATTTACAGAGCCGGAGACTTATATATCCTGACTCACCCTCATTCATACACACATTCACCCTTCAGAGTCCTGGGCTAAACTGGAACCAGGGCAATGGAATTGTCTTTCCCAGATTCCTAAGCCTGCGGACTCTTCTCCCCAACCTGCTAGAGACGGTGGTCAAATGATTCACCAAAGCTACTCTAAGTGCTAAGGCCCTCAAACCTAATAAAACAGCCTTCCCACCTGATGTGGGAGTGTCATATATCAATCTGTTGATTTCATTGGTTAATTAAAGAAACTGCTTGCCCTGATAGGTTAAAACATAGGTGGGAGGAGTAAACAGGAGGAAGAGGAAGTGAGGTAAGACTCCTCAGTCAGACTCGACAGCTCTGCTCTCTGGAGCAGAGACGCCAGGCTCTGCTCTCCCAGGCAACTCCGACCCCGGATGGACGTAGGATAGAATCTTCCTGGTAAGCGCACCTTGGGGTGCTTACACACATTATTAGAAATGGGCTAAGTTAATATGTGAGAATTAGCCTAGAAGAGGCTAAATAGAAATGGGCCAAGCAGTCTTTAAATGAATACAGTTTGTGTGTTGTTATTTCAGGCATAAGCTAGCAGGCGGCTGGG
>NW_026068163.1:651048-654971 GCF_014885135.2 Alexandromys fortis
CCCCAACGGTACAGAGGAACTTTGGGTGACTGTCCAGGCAGTGAGATGTCTCTGTCATTTCTAGAGTTTTGGATTTCTTGTTTGCTTAGGTAATAGTATATCTTTCTGGAGTCTTTGATGGAGTTAGAGAATAGTTAGTTATAGTTATAGTTTTCCTTAGTTATGATATAGATTATTGTGATTTTTACTTGATAACTGTTTTGTTATATGTAATTTTGCTGTGTAAAGTTAAAGCCTTCCTTTTTTTTTTGTTTAAACAGAAAAAGGGGAAGTGATATGGGAGTGTCATATATCAATCTGTTGATTTCATTGGTTAATTAAATAAAGAAACTGCTTGCCCTGATAGGTTAAAACATAGGTGGGAGGAGTAAACAGGATGAAGATGGGAGGAGTAAACAGAATGGAATGCTGGGAGGAAGAGGAAGTGAGCTCAGACCCGACAGCTCTCCTCTCTGGAGCAGAGACGCCATGCTCAGCTCTCCCGGGTAGACTCGACAGCTCTGCTCTCTGGAGCAGAGATACCAGGCTCTGCTCTCCCAGGCAGCTCCGACCCCGGATGGACGTAGGCTAGAATCTTCCTGGTAAGCGCACCTTGGGGTGCTTACACAGATTATTAGAAATGGGCTAGTCCAGGTGCGAGAGTTAGCCGAGAAGAGGCTGGATATAATGGGCAAGCAGTATTTAAAAGAATACAGTTAGCCCGGCGATGGTGGCGCACGCCTTTAACCCCAGCACTCGGGAGGCAGAGGCAGGCTGATCACTGTGAGTTTGAGACCAGCCTGGTCTACAGAGCTAGTTCCAGGACAGGCTCCAAAGCCACAGAGAAACCCTGTCTTGAAAAACCAAAAAAAAAAAAAAAAAAAAAAAGAATACAGTTTGTGTGTTGTTGTTTCGGGGCATAAGCTAGCAGGCGGCCGGGGTGCTGGGGACGCAGCCCCACCGCTCCTATTTCAACACCCACCCACCTCACATCCTACGAGGCAACAGGTCTCCTTGTTTTGTGTCCTGAGGCCAAGATCGCAACCACCATCCAGGAGAAGGCAACCAGCCTCAATAGCACAACAGGAACTACAAAAACACGGTTGAACTCAGACTGGCAGCTTCCTGCCTCATCCTGTCTAGCTGTCTAGCCATCAGGCTCTTGTCTGGGAGGTTCAGATTTCCAGGCATGCCATCCATTCTTACAACAGTAAGGCCAGTCCTGATGGTGAGGGCATCAGGATACCGACGTCATTTCAGATACTCAAGAGGCTAAGAGAAGGATAGCAAACTCAAGGCCAACCTAGGCTAAAAAGTGAATTCAAAGACAGCTTGGAAAACTTCACGGACTCCTTGTATTAAAATACAAAATTCAAAGGGAATTGGAGACATGGATCACTAAAAATTCCCCAGTGAGGTGATTGGGGAGTGCCTCAGCAGTAGAGGGTCTTCCTGGAATCTTATATGAAAGGACTGGAGGTACAGCACCTCCTAGAATCCCCCAGTGAGGGGCTGGGGTGTGGCTCAGTGGCCTAGAATCCCCCAGTGAGGGGCTGGGGTGTGGTTCAGTGGCCTAGAATCCCCCATGGTTCACAACAGGTCTTAAACTTGCTAATGATCCAACAGTGACCAAATTATGTCTGTAAAATTTGATGTCAGCAAGAATATTGGAAATTATAATAGGTGATTAATATAAATTGCCACAGCAACAAGATTCGTGGGGAAGGATCCATGTGATAAAGTAAAACATGTGACTTCTGACAGATCGATCTCTCAAATCTCTTTTTTCCCCATTGTAAAATGGGACCAATACTTGCCTTATGGACTTGGACTGGATAATTAAGAAAATGCACAAGCTCCAGGGCGGTGGTGGCACATGGCTTTAATCCCAGCACTCAGGGGGCAGAGGCAGGAGGATCTCTGTGAGTTTGAGGTCAGCCTGGTCTACAGAGTGAGTTCCAGACAGCCAGGACTGTTACATGGAAAAACTCTATTTCAGAGAACAAAACAAACAAACAAAGGAAAGGAAAAAGAAAGGAAGGAAGGAAGGAAGGAAGGAAGGAAGGAAGGAAGGAAGGAAGAAAAATATATGTAAAAACTTTTTTCATTCAAATATAGATCTGGCTTTGCTTGTTTACTGGTGTGCTTGTGTGTAGAGGCAGATGTCACTATTAGCTGAAGCTGGCTTTGAATTCATTTTTATTCTCAATTATTATTTTTAAATTGTTTTAATTTCTTTTTATTTCTTTCTTTATTTATTTCTTTGGTGAATGGATGTGTGTTTGTGTGTGTGTGTGTATATGCGTGTCTGTAACGTGCATGTTTGTGCCATATTTGGAAGTCAAAGGACAACTTATAGGCAGTCTCCTGCCACCTTGTGTCCCGGTGATCACACCCAGGTGGTGAGGCTTGTGAGTAGGCACCTCTGCTCTTTGAGGGCAAGGACTCACACGGGATATCGCCTGGGACAACCTGAAACTCACTCTGTAGCCGGTTCTGCCATCAAACTGGAGATCCCCCTGCCTCAGCTCCTGGACGACTGGGATCACAAGCGTGCATCGCCACACCTGGCTCATCTGTGACTGTTTATGCGCTGGGAATTGTTAAAACTTGCCCGAGCGCAAGAAGACGCAGTATAGTATCAGAGAAGCGGAACACCATAAAACAGCACGTGGGTGTCGTCACTTCTGGCTGCAAGTCTCTTAGCCTCTGATGTAAATAATTCAGAGCATTAAAGATGAGTTAACAGCAGGTCTTTGAGGGACAGGAGAACATTCGAGAATGAGGGATTGTCTTCATAATGAGGTAGTGCTGAGCAAAAGAGAATTTCGTATCAAGACAAGCATCCCTTCCGTAGTTATTAATCCGGCTGGATAGGGTATTTAATAATTAAATGGGATGATGATAATGTGATATTTTATGAAGTCAAATGAAATGTACGTTTAGGAATTTAATTTGAAGCATAGCCTGCTTGGTTATTGTATTTTTCATAATTGTGGGTGTTTGGAAACTGCGTCTCCCCACTCCGGCTGGCGTTTTCCGCGCGTGCGCACTTACCCACTTGTATTATTCATGTAATGTTGTTCATTATGTTTTAATAAAATTGATGGAAGGCTTATATTCTTTTTAACATTTATTTATTTAACGTGTGTGTGGGGGTAGCTGGCAAGGGCTTGTCACAGAGTTTGTGTGGCGGTCAGGGAACAACTTGAGAGAATTGGCGCTCACTTTCCACGGAGTGGGTCCTGGGGATCCAAAGCAGGTTGTTAGATTGAATGGCAAGCATCTTTACCCGCTGAGCCATCTCCCCAAGCCCAATAGAAGCACTTTTAATGCTAAGTTCCTAAGCTAGTGTCAAAAGTTTCTGACTGATCCTCGATAAAAGACTCCATAATGGGCAAGGAAGAAGGCCCAAGCGCCAGGAGACCGGCGCTTCAGAACTTTGTTTCACAAGTATTTCCGCGTTTGTTTGAGTTTCTGAAATGTTCCTTGTCATTTCCAAAATCAATACAAAATACAGCTAAACACCAGACTTCACTGTTCTCCTCCAGACAAAATAAAAGATTGAGAGCTCCGCTATCACCAGCTGTCCGTGGCAGAAGATCGTCTTGCTTGATGCAATCACTTTCTTTTCTTCCTCGTTTTATGTTTTAACATGACTCATTCCCACGATCCCTCACTCGGCCCCAGATGCACACACAGTATGTCTGTGAACGCATGGCATGAAGGAGTGGGACAGCTGGTAGCCATCGGTTCGGTTGATCAATACAGACAGCAACGTAAGGAGCTACCAAGCCACCATCATCCCCCGTCCCTCCCCCTCCCCCTCCCACCATCAGGGCACCTCCAGCTCCTATTTGGGAAGTAAGTCATTTACTTTGGCTACCTAAAAGAATAGATTGGAAGCTACTCGTTTTTCTTCTACAAAAAAAAAAAAAAAAAAA